>NC_140086.1:162418895-162707809 GCF_964237585.1 Gallinula chloropus | reverse complement strand
CAGAGTCCCATCTGACCATCCTGACCACCAGCCTGTGCTGTCTCTGCGTCATACCTCCTCCCACAGCCTGGGCTGGCAGCAGCTATATCATCCCCCCCCCACCCCTCATTCCTGTGGCTTGTTTGAAGTCGATGCCTTGCCCTCAGCCTGATGAACGAGGAGCCACACTGCTGGACCACAGTCAGCTACATAAGCATCTCCCACCACATCAAGACCTTCCACGGGGTGAGTACAATGCAGCTCAGCCCCTCTCTGTCCATCTGGTAAGTGCTACATCCCTCAGGGACCAGCAAGAGGACTGAAGGACCAGCGTGGGGGACATCTGACCTTGCTGCCTGCAGCAGAATGACCCTACATCTAAGGTTCCCCTGGTGATCACCAGCTCTTTTGGGTGCTCTTTGGGTGGGGAGATCAAAGGATGAATCCTGTGTGCGTGTCAATGCCTTGGCTGTTTAGGATCACTCAGGGAGAGTGATGGAGGATGGATTCACATCACCAATTTGGGGTCACCACCCTGCTCTGTGGTAGCAGGGACAAATCCAGACCCTCCCTTACATGCTCTCTGTCAAAGATCAGGACTCCAGGGCAACCTCTGAGTTATGATTTGAATGGAGCTGCCCATCCTCAAGGCAGAGGGTGGGTGTGGGGTGCAAGAGGAGGTCTCCAGTAACCTGTCAGGGGATGTGACCCAACAAGCAAGTGAGGAGAGGGACTATTCCATGCTTTTGTCTGTCACCATCCATCTAATGCTAGCAGACCTTACAGCAAGGGATGAACCAGCAAGGCCACGTGTCCCTTGGGTCATCCTGAGAGGCTTTGGTCCATAGCAAGCAGGGAGATGGGGCAGATTGTGTGGGGGGGTCATCCAGCATCCCAGCACAGGGATGGGATGCAGCAGGTTCCCACCACAGGCTCCAAAGTCTTTTCTTCTTTCCCCACCTGGGGTTCCCCCTTGGCCTCTACCACCTCTGCAGTGATTGTCCCCAGATGGTCCCCACCACAAGCACCTCCTGACACCACCCCATGTGAAGTGACCCAGCTCCAACTCAACAGTGAACACCCTGTCTGTCACCAGGACAAGCCAATTTGCAGTCAATTGAGTTGCCTCGTTAACTAATGAGCAGGTGCACTAATTAGAATGGCTCTGGCTAAAGGGTTTATTAAGAATTAGTGCTTTGATGGAGGGGGAAATGCTGATCTTTGCACCAGTCTGGTGGCTGCTGGGGATTGCACCAGCACATCCAGTGAACAGAAGGGGCTCTTCTCCATCCTCCTGGTTCCTGCTCCATCCCCTGCTGTGGATCACAGAATTGTAAGTGTTGGATGGGACCTCCAGAGCTCATCAGGTCCACCCCCCTGCCAAAGCAGGGTCCTTAGGACATATCACACAGGTAGGCATCCAGACAGGTCTTGAATATCTCCAGAGAAGGAGACTCCACCACAGTGTCTGTAGGGTGGGGCAGAGCTCTCTGCAGCACAGGGATGGGCCACCCTGAAGGTGGGGGGGTATCTGGGGGCATGTTATATTTAATTAAAATGTCAGGGAGAATCCCAGGCTGGTGGGGCTGGAGGAACCTCTGGAGATCACCCCATCCCACCCCCCCAGAGCAGGGTCCCCTCGAGCTGCACAGGACAGCGCCCAGGATCAGGGGTTGGGATGGCTCCAGAGATGGAGGGAGACTCCCCAACCTCTCTGGGCAGCCTGGCCCAGGGCTCTGCCACCCTCCCAGCACACAAGTTCCTCCTCAGGCTCAGGGGGAACTTCCTCTGCTCCAGTCTGTGCCCATGGCCCCTTGTCCTGTCCCTGGGCCCCCCTGAACACAGCCTGACCCCTCCTCCTGAGCCCACCCCTCAGGGGTTGCTCAGCACTGAGCAGATCCCCCTCAGGCTTCTCTTCTGCGGGCTGAGCAGCCCCGAGTCCCTCAGCCTCTCTGCCCCAGAGATGTCCTGGTGCCCTCAGCATCCCCACAGCCCTTTGCTGTCCCCTCCTCAGGAGCTCCCTGTCCTTCCTGCCCCGGGGAGCCCAGCAGTTCACACAATATTCCAGCAGGAACAGAAGGGCAGGATGTAAGGGAAACTCCAACAGATGCTGGTGCATCCTGCACCAAAATTAAGAGAAACCTCAGGACTTGGTCCTTTTTCTTCCCCCCTTTCTCCTAAGGTTTGGCCTTGGGAGGTCTCTCCTGCTCAGCAAGAGCAGCAAAAGAGGAAGAGAAAGGGGAAACCCCCCTGCCCCAAATAAAACAAGGCTTGCAAACTTCTACTCAAAGGCTGACCTGGCCGTAGGCATGCCTGATCCCTGTCTCCTGGTCTCCAACCACGCTGCTTTTCTGGCTTTCCCTGGAGCTTTAGGCTGTGGGAGGAGGAGATCTTGCTGGCAGCTGAGGAAATGAGTTTAGCCAACAAGCTGTAGAGGGCTGTCTCCACCCGCCAACGGAGCCACTCGCTGTACTAAGTAAGGCTGGACTTCATCCCAGGAATTCAGCAGGGTAACATAACAGAGGCTGGGGCCACGAGCAGCAGCTGGGCTTTTATGATCGTGGGGTAATAAAATCTGAGGCATTAATATGCAAGGGAAACATTAGCAGTAAGTAGTGGAGGGCGCTGTAAAAGCAGCTGAGATGTGGTGACTCTCAGACAGGGGTGGTGAGATGCTTGGGAGAAGGTGAGGTTGGTTCCTGAGGCTTGTGCTGGTCCAGGGATGAGATGATTGAAGTATGTGGGGCTGGCCTTGGGGGGGGGGGGAAAAACTCCATCTCACCTTTCTATAGCCATGTGTTAGAGGAGTTGATTTGTCTAGGAGGAAAACTGGGGTCTTTATAGTCATAAAGGGGGCTTAACAGGAGCCCCTGTGCTCCTGCTGGGTGATTCTGTGCCCATGAAGGCCACCAGTGAAACCAGACTTCACAGAACCACAGGATGTTCGGGGTTGGAAGGGATCTCTGGAGATCATCTAGTCTGCCCCCCTGGCACAGCAGGATCACCTAGGTTGGGACACACAGGAGCGCACCCAGGATCATGGGGTTTGAGTGTCTCCAGGAAAGGAGACTCCCCAACCTCTCTGAGGGAGCAGAACATCTTCAGTGTGAGGAGAGGCTGAGGGAGCTGGGGCTCTTGAGCCTGGAGAAGAGGAGACTGAGGGGTGAGCTCATCACTGTCTGTCAGTGTGCACAGGGTGAGAGTCAGGAGGCCAGAGCCAGGCTCTGCTCAGGGGTGGCAGCCACAGGACAAGGGGCAGCGGGTGCAGCTGGAGCAGAGGAAGCTCCATGGGAATGTCAGGAGGAACTTTGTCCCTGGGAGGGTGCTGGAGCCCTGGGCCAGGCTGCCCAGAGAGGCTGGGGAGTCTCCTTCTCTGGAGACATCCAAACCCTGTGATCCTGTGCATGTTCCTTTGGGATTGAGTCTGGGTGACCCTGCTCTTGCAGGGGGGTTGGACTAGATGATGTTTCAAGGTCCCTTCCAACTCCTGATGTTCTGTGATTTTAGTGTTGGTGACTTTTGGACACATCTACTCACTTTAATTTAGAGACCGTGACAGCCAATAACAGTGGCTGTAGATCCACACTTGAGGTTTCCCCCACCAGGAACTGACAGCATCATCCCATCCTTGTTCTTTATGTGTTAGGAATTGATCCCAAAGTGGTGAGTGATGGAGGGAAGGGGACAGGGTGACTTGTGAAGTCTCAGAACCCGTGGCAAGGGAGTCTTCCTGCAAGTAGGGGGGTTTCTTCCCATTAATGAAGTTCCTCCTTTGGTGGGAGAAGAAAATCAGATGCTCTCTGATTCCTCCATGCTGGCACGTGAAAGGCTACTGAGCAAAACCCATTCGCATTTGTGGTGGCAAACACGTTAGGAGGCCCATGCAGCCCCTTGCCCAGTGTCCCAGGGGCAGACATGCCCCAGCTAGTCCAGCTCTTGCAGAGCTTCTTTGAACAACCTTTGTGTGAGCAACTGGTGCTGAACAGCTTTGCTATCACAGAATCACAGGGGTTGGAAGGGCCCCCCAGAGCCCATGGGGTCCCACCCCTGCCCAAGCAGGGTCCCTAGGACAGGGGCTGGAATCTCTCCAGACAAGGAGACTCCACACCCCCTGGGCAGCCTGTCCCAGGGCTCCCTCACCCTCACCACCAAGAAGTTCTTCCCCACATTGGGGGAACTCCCTGGGCTCCAACTTGCAGCCATTGCCCCTTGTCCTGTCCCCACAGACACTGAGCAGAGGCTGCCCATGGCCCCCTGGCTCCCACCCTTCAGCTCTTGAGAACCAGTGATCAGATCCCCTCTCAGGCTGCTTCTCTCCAGGCTGAACAGCCCCAGCTCCCTCAGCCTTTCCTCCCAGGGGAGATGCTCCACTCCTTTAATCATCTCTATAACCCTACATCAGTGAAGAGAAACACTGATTGCCCCCCTAAGAAGAAAGCCAGCTGTTCTGAGTGAATGGTTGAGCTTCACTCTGTTGATGGCTCTCAACAGAAGGCCAAGAAAGCATTGGATGCACAGATAGAGGGAAGAGTTTAAAAGTCTAAGGATTTATATATTTAAAATGGGGTGAATCTTTCTGTGTTTCTATTTTCTCCAAATTTGGGGTTGTTAGGGTTTTTTTTCAGGAAGAAGAGGAGAAAAAGGGAATTCTCTTTCACATTTTCCAGCTTGGGAAAGGTTCTGCCCTTCATGGGACTGTAGTTCTGCAGATCCTCCTCAACAGGAGAGTCATCCACCCCCAGAAAGTTTGTCCTGTTCATGGCAGAGCCTGCTGAAAACATGCAAAAAAAACAGGATGAAAAAAGGCTTCAGAAACCCCAAACAACTCCTGTTCCTGACATTGATCCCATGTATCAAAGGAGGAAGAAACGGGCACACCTCGGGCGCACCAACTGCTCTGCCTTTGGCATCAGGGAGCGAATCCTCCCTCTGGTTTAACACAGGGGCACCCTGGGGTACAGCATTTCTTTCATCCTCTCAGCTCATTTTTTAACAACTAGAAATATCCTTTGATTAAATTCATCTTTTTAATCAATCCTGGCTACCCGATCCCTGCGGATGGAGCGGGTTGGGTTGCAGAGAGGAGGGGGAGCTGGGATGGTCTGGAGCTCAGCTGAAGGGAAGGGGAAGAAGGAGAGTAAGAGAGAAAGGAGGCAGGGTGGAGGGGGCAGGGAGCTTTTCCTCCCCGTGGCTGGAATGTGGGATATGTTGAGCCCAATTCACAGCAGGCAGGAGTTACTGAATTTTCCATCTTCACCGTGGAATTAGCAGCAGAGAGGATATTAAACGCTGCACTTTTCAGGCTGTGGTTGGTGGAGGGTTGGGAGGGGAGGGCTGAAATGCCCATAAAAGTTTTATGGCTGAAATATAAATCCCTGTCAATCTGCTATGAGTGAGGTGATGCTGCACGTCCCGGGAAGCAGCCGGCTGTGCCGAGGCCGTGCCGGCGGAGCCAGGGTTGGCTGAGCCCGGTTGATACCTTGCAGCCCATCAGAGCCCTGCACTGCTCTGATAAAAAGACCCTTGAGGAGCCAAGGAGAGGAGCTGCAGAGTGCCTGTGATTAGATTTTGGTAGCATTTGGAAAGCCAGAGGGAGATGGAGGGGCTGTTGCACCAGGCGTCGCGTGCCGATGGGGAGACACCCCGCTGGGGACACGCGGAGTGGGTGGGCAGGGCTGGTGAAATGCAGAAAAGGGAGAATAAAAAGCAGGGAGCAGCATCAGATCAGGGCTTCATCCTGCATGGAGGCACAGAAACAGCCCCCTCCCCAGCCAATCAAGCAGTCCTGCTTCCAGAGGATTTTCAGGGCACTGAGGTGCCGCCGGCCTCTGCTGTGGGGTGACTTGAGCATCCCCCGCATCAGGTTGTGACTGGATCTGCTGGGATAACGGATCCTGATAAAGCCCAGAGGGATGAAAAAGGCTGAATTCTGTTTTTTCCAGGCTCTGAGCCCGCTGTGAGCACCTGGCTGCTCTTCTGCAGTGCCTGTGTTGAGGGAATCATAGAGTCATTGAACATGTTGGGTGGGAAGGGACCTTTGGATCCCACCTCATCCCACCCTGCAGTGAGCAGGGACATCTTCACTAGAGCAGGGCACTCAGAGCCCCATCCACCCTGACCTTGGATGTCTCCAGGGATGGGGCCTCTCCCACCTCTCTGGGCACCCTGGGCCAATCATCCACCACCCTCACATTGAAGAACTTTTCCCTAATATCCAACCTAAATCTCCCCTTTTCAAGTTTAAACCCATCACCCCTTGTCCTACTGCTCCACGCCCTCATGAACAGCTCTTGCCCAGCTAATTGTCCAACCTCGTGCCTCCATCCGAAGAGAAAGGCAGTGTTCAGGTATATATTTATGGAATTTGATCTCCATGAGGGGGTTATGAAACTCCTCAGTGTTGTGGGGTACAGCAAACCTTGGGGCTCAGCAGAAATCTCCCTCGATCTTTAAAAGCAGAGACAGGGAAAGGAGTAAATACTTCTGGTGCTTTGCACTTTTTCCTGCCTTCTGATTTCTTCATTGCACTTTGCTTTTCAGTCTCTGAAGGACACCAGCTCCTCTTGGGTTTCTCTTCTTGATAACATATATACCTGTGTACACGCAGATATATAAATACAGCGTGGTCAGTAATAACCCAAATGCCTTTGTGTGCTGATTCTAATGGAAAAGAAGTGCTTGAAATCCCTTTAGTGGGTAGTGAAATGAATTCTCCTGTCCCTGTGAAATGTCCCATTGATATTTCCTTCCAAGTGCTGAAAGGAGCTGAGAAAGGATGGAGATGGATGGCTCCTAAGTGAGGAACTTGGGAGGATGCATCTTAGAGTCACAGAAGGGTTTGGGTTGGAAAGGTCCTTTGAGGGTCATCTCGTCCTGTCCCCCCCCCCCATGAGAAGGGACATTTTCAATTAGAACAGGTTGCTCAGAGCCCTGTCCAACTTGATGAAGATGATGAGACATCTACAGCATCTGGTCTAGGAGCCTGATGTGGTTTTGGTGGCCTCCTCCTCACCTGAGCTGGCTCTTTCATGCCCTGGCATGCCCTGTTGTTCCTGGAGCCCTCCTCTTCCTCCAGACCTGGGTCAGTTCTTGCTCTGGCTGGAAGAGTTGCCTCCTCCACCTGGTCTCCACCAGATCTTGCCCCTTTCCTCTTGCCATTGAATCTCCACTCTGTTCCCCTCCACTTGCACAGGGATGCTGCAAATTCATGGGAAGCACGAAAGGAAAACACATTATTTTAGCTACACTGGGTCAGCCTGGTCCTGTTTAGAGTCAAAGCCCCTTGAATCTGGTTTAGCTCAGTTTCACATTAGAAGTTAATTGGATTCAAATTGCTTTGGATTCCCAGCAAATGTCCTTTCACAGGCTGAGTGCCCCACAGCCAGTCAGCCCTAGGAACTCACTTTCTTGGGTGTCTCTGGGTAGTGAGACCCACATCCATCATTTTTCCTACCAAACTCCACGTCCCTGCCATGGGTCTGTGGGCTTGTTACAGTGACAAAGACCCAAGAGAGTTCCTGTAGCTCCAGAAGAAACAAGAAGGTTTCTGTCCTAGCCATTTCTTTCCCAGATTTTCCAAGTGAATGCAACTGTGAGTGACTGGGTTCAATTTAGGAGCCCTTCCAAGCTTGCAAAGTCTTCTGGAGGAGGACTGACCCTGGGCCACTGCTTTTGGGTGTTTTTTCTAACCCCTGAGGAGAATCAATATGAGGGCTCCATGCATTGCAGGGGTGGAAGGGGGTTTCTGGCCTCCATGAAAAAGTGACCCCATCCAGTGCCCACTGGTGATGCAGCGTTTTGGTCCCTCCCCTCCTCCATGTGCTTCTATCCAGTGTCAGCTATGGGGGAAATGTCCTCCAGATGCAACCCATGGGAAGGAGGAGGGAAGGGGATTCAATTACATTCAAACCAGAGTTTCAAAGTGCAGTGAGAGAGGACTGCAGCCAGCACATGGGATAGAATCAGAGAATCCCAGACTGGTCTGGGTTGGGAGGGACCCCAAGGGTCCCAGAGCTCCAACCCCCTGCCACAGGCAGGGCCACCAACCTCCAGGCCTGGAGCTACACAAAGTTGCCCAGGGCCCCAGCCAACCTGGCCTGGAACACCCCCAGGGACGGGGCACCCACCCCCTCTCTGGGCAGCCCCTTCCAGCCCCTCCCCACTCTCTCTGCACAGAACTTCCCCCCAGTCTCTCCTCTCCCCCTTCCCTCCTCCAGCTTCACTCCAGCCCCTTGTCCTGCCAGTCTCTGCCCTTCCCAAGAGCTGATTCCCCTCCTGTTCCTGGGGTCCCTTCAGGGACGGGGAGGCTGCACTGAGGTCCCCCCACAGCCTTCTCTTCTCCAGGCTGACCCAGCCCAGCTCCCTCAGCCTCTCTCCCTAGGGGAGCTGCTCCAGCCCTCTGAGCATCCCCGGGGCTCCTCTGACCCCTCTCCAACAGCCCCACATCTTCCTTGTGTTGGGCCCCAGCTCTGGCCACAGGACTCCAGCTGGGGAGGGCAGAGCAGAGAGGGACAATCCCCTCCCTGTCCCTGCTGCCCCCCCTCTGCTGATGGAGCCCAGGATCCCATCGCCCTTCCCAGCTGCAGGATCATATTGCTGGCTCATGAGACTGGTTTCTTGAGGATGAAGCAGGAGGTTATAGGTGAGTGTGGCTCTGGGGTGTCAGTGCTGTACTGAAGGATTTCCCAGGAAAACCTTGTTATTGGCTAAAATGTTCAGGCTGAAAATGCTTTCAGAGGCAGAGGAGGAGTAGTCCAAGCTCAGAAGGTGTGTGACAGTGTGGCTGTGGGGCTGGATGCTCCTGTAGGCATCAGTGTGGTGACTCCTGGTCCCACCTGAGCTCCTCAGGCACAAGTGTAATGAGAGCTACAGGTCAGAGCTGAGAGGGTGGGTGTGTTGGGTGGAAGCTGAGGTTTCCACAAGTGACTGGTAACTGGATGTCCCACTCCCACAGGTGACTCTGCTGTTGTCTGCACGTTGCCTCACTGCCATCTCCAAGACATGGGTCCATCTTTATTGTCTTAATCACAGAATCACAGACTTACACTATCATAGGGGTTAGAAGGGCCCCCCAGAGCCCATGGGGTCCAACCCCATGCCCAAGCAGGGTCCCCAGGACAGGGGCTGGAATCTCTCCAGACAAGGAGACTCCACACCCCCTGGGCAGCCTGTCCCAGGGCTCCCTCACCCTCACCAGCAAGAAGTTCTTCCCCACATTGGGGGGAACTCCCTGGGCTCCAACTTGAGCCCATCGCCCCTTGTCCTGTCCCCACAGACACTGAGCAGAGGCTGCCCATGGCCCCCTGGCTCCCACCCTTCAGCTCTTGAGAACCAGTGATCAGATCCCCTCTCAGTCTCTTCTCTCCAGGCTGAACAGCCCCAGCTCCCTCAGCCTTTCCTGGCAGGGGAGATGCTCCAGGCCCTTCAGCATCTCTGTCCCTCCTCTGGACTCTCTCCAATGTGCTGCAGAGGAGCAGCTCACCCATGAGAACATCCCTGCATGCAGGATGGAAGCTTCATTGCTGCTTAACAGAGCTGGCAGACAGGTTTGGAAGATGCATGTTCCTGAACCCAATAATCCTCTCAGTCTCAAAAATGCCTCATTTTTATCACCCCTGAGATGACCATGGTCAGGGAGAGCATTGTCAGAGGCTGGGTTTCTTCTTTCTCTTTGCTCTGCTGCAGTTTGAGCTGAAGCATCTTGTTAAACTGCAACGCTGTGGGGAATGGTTCAGCCCTGAATTGTACCTTTGGGCATCTGGCAAATAAATCCCAGGTTCCTCCTGGAGTAGAACTACATTTTCCAGGAATGCAGAAGAGCCTGATTAAAATGGAAACCTGAGAAGCTTTCACACAGAGTCTGGGCCTGGTGCTGCCACCTAAAAAGTGTTAGGTCTTGTGTCTGGAGACCTGTGAAGTTTCAGACACTGTGGTGCATGGCAAGCAGTCCCTCAGAAGGGGGAAAGAAGGAGGAACCAGCCTCACTGCGTGCACAGACCAGCTACAGCACTGGGCACCATCAGTTTTTCCACTCTCCAGCTCAGCTCAGGGCTTTTAACACCAAGCACTTGGACTTGCCTGGGATGAGAGAGGAACAAACACCATGGGTACGACCTGTGGTTTCGTGTCTCCGATGGGACGTGAGGCACTTGAAGGGAAAAAAAACCCAACCAAGTCATTTGCATCTTGGATCCCATCTCATCCTGTTTGCCACACGTCAAGGGCTGGTGCAAGCCCAGGAGCACAAAGCACTGCAGCTCTTCCAGCGGTCTCACCGTTCGCTGGGGTGTCTCTCAGGCTAGCAGGGAAGGAAGAAAACAAGAGGAGAAAGAAAGGAAATGAAGGAAATATGAAGGAAATGAAGGAAATGAAGGAAATGAAGGAAATGAAGGAAATGAAGGAAATGAAGGAAATGAAGGAAATGTCTTGTGGGACAGTCTGCACACAACCCACGTCACCTCTCTGGAGGTGTCCACAGGCTGAGCGGTCACCCTGGGCTCTGTTTATACACCATGGCTTAAAAAAACCCCATCAGGCTGAAGGTGTGATTCATCTGGCTTGTTTTGGCTTAAAGAGGGATGAGTTATTTCAGGAGTCCTGGTGACTCCACCCCTGTTGGCTGCAGGGAAGGCCCAGAGCGTTGGCATAGGTTGGAGACATCTACCAATGCTGAATTCCACCTTAGGCATTGAAATCCTCTCAGACTGGGCCAGCGTGGGGCAAAGTGGGGGCAGATGACCTGTATGGAGGATCTCCCTCTCTTTCAGCAGCAGAGGACTGGAGGAGGATGCTGATATGAACCCCATGTCAGCCTGAAGGTAATCCCTCTGCTCAGGGGGCTAAAGTGATGCCACACTGAGTTTGGCTTGGCTGTGGCTGAGATGTCCAGTCCTGGACATCCTTGAACATCATGATAGTCCAATGCCTGTGGCTGAGTGCAGACAGGCTTGGGCAGAACTGGTCACTGCAAGGATCAAGGTCCCTCTTGTAGGTACTGTGGCCCTGCATGGTCACATCATGCAGAAGAGGCTGAGGGGAGCCCTTCTCCCCCCTGCCCTGCCCTGCCAGGAGGGTGCAGAGAGGTGGGCGATGGTCTCTGCAGCCAGGGGCCAGGAGCTGGGAGGAGGGGCAATGGGCTCAAGCTGCCCCAGGGCAGGGTCAGCTCAGCTGGGAGGGCAAAGTTCTTCCCTGGCAGAGCTGTGGGGCTGTGGCACAGGCTGCCCAGGGAGGGGCTGAGTCCCCAGCCCTGGGGGTGTTTAACAGAGGGGAGATGAGGTGCTCAGTGGGTCAGCACAAGACAGGGATGGTTGGACTCCATGGGCTTAAAGGGCTTTTCCAACCTGGAGACTCTGGGATTCTGGGATTCTGGGATCATGGTGAGAAGTTTGCTGCAGGAAATGGGAGGAAAGTCAGCAATCTCTGTTGCTGTGTGACCCTTGGGCACCAGGGGGGGTCTCAAGTGGCACAAACCCCCACTGTTACAGGAGCTGGTTTGTGCATTTAATGATGATTAGCTGGAGAAGATTTTTAGATGCCAGAAAAATCCTTCTTGAAGAAGTTCAGAGGAGTGAATGCCATGGTCCAGACTGGTGCCCAAATATCCCAGGAGCACGTGAGTGCAACACTGTGATAGATGAGAAGAGAGCAGAACATCACCAAGGGACAGAGAAAAGCTCTTCTGTGACCCTGGTGGATCAGGCTGGAGTGGCCCATGAACCAATAACCCACCACTATCAGTGGGAACAAACAGTAGAAGCCAGAGGATTACCAGACTAACCCAACCAGCAGCAAGTTGGGATAGGGGTTGTGGGGCTGAGAGATGTTTTAGCCCACCAGCCATGGATGGATGTGTCCTTTTCCTTCACTGTGGAGAACTTCAGCATGAAACCTTTCTGAAGACCATCAGTCTTTGAGCCAAGGGATGGGTCCTTGGCCATGAGTGAAGGGAGTTTTAGGTTTACCAATGCTGCAGCCTGCAGCATGAGCGTGCTCAATGGGATCTTGCAGCTCCCAAAGGGATTTGCTTCTACTTTGGACAAGGTATTTGCTTCTACATGGGACAAACATGAAGTCAGTCCATCTTTTCCCCTACCATATGCATCCTGCTAGTGTGGAAATCCTTTCATAGAATCATAGAATGACATGGGTTGGGAGGGACCCCAAGGGTCCCAGAGCTCCAACCCCCTGCCACAGGCAGGGCCACCAACCTCCAGGCCTGGAGCTACACAAGGTTGCCCAGGGCCCCAGCCAACCTGGCCTGGAACACCCCCAGGGACGGGGCACCCACCCCCTCTCTGGGCAGCCCCTTCCAGCCCCTCACCACTCTCTCTGCACAGAACTTCCCCCTAATATCTAATCTAAACCTTCCTTCCTTCAGCTTTAATCCATCCCCCTTGTCCTGCCATTGCCTATCCTTTTAAAAAGTTGAATCCCCTCCTGCTTGTAAGCTCCCTTCAGGTACTGGAAGGCTTTTAGAGCTCTAAGAAACCTCTTAGAAGGTACAGTTGGACCCCTGAAGCACCTCATCCATGTTTTGCCACCAACTGAGTTTTAATGACCCTTGAGCAAGAGATGCAGGGATTGGATGAGTTTTCTTCCTACTCCTGTGTCAGCGATGAGTTTGTGCAATCCCACTGAGCTCAGTCTCTGCCTGTGGCAGCACAAGTCCAGGTAGAACCATTTTGTGTTTTATTTTGGGGCAAGCAAGGGCAAAATACACGTGGTTAAGCACTGATCTCCCAAGTCAGAACTTCCCTTCCATTCACTTTGAAGCTGGAAGGTTGGCAGGACCTCCAAGGACACCAAAGGTTGGTCCCAGATGTCGCTGATGCCAGCGTGTCTCTGCATATGTAACTGAGACCCATGCAGATGGAAGAATGCATGGGCTGGTATGTGACCACAGAGACAGGGATGGGACCAAAATAATCTGACCTTCCCTTGTGCTTGCAGTGGACTGTTGGCTCCAAGATAAAGCTGGTGGCTCCTCTTTCTATTTGGAGTGAGCCTTACGTGACAGATGGGTTTGGAGTTGGAAGATGCAAGAAAATACTCACTCTCTCCTGCCATGTGGAGGTTTTAAAGAGCTCCTGTGGAGTATTTTGTGCTCTCTGATCAGTTGGAGTGAAAGACTGTGGCTACTCCTGGTGGATGAGAAGTTGCAGCAGCACCCAGAGAGGTTCTCCTCTTGTTCCCAGCTGGCTGAAGTTGTTTGCAGGAGTTTTTTCTGTGGCTTTCATTGCTTTTTGGATCAGGTCCTACATCTGAGCTCTGAGCTATACGTTGGAAGCCACAGCCACCAAATCATACCCTTCAAGTAGCAGAGAAGAGTGTAGATTGGGTTTCACTTGGAAAAGCAGAAAAGGGAAACCAAACCTCTGCCAGGAATGTGATAAAACCCAGTCATCCTTCAGGACAAAAGGATGTTGAGCTCAGAGCACTGTGACAGCTCTACTCAGCCAGTGAGAAGAAGACATTGTGCACTAACAGTGCAAGTGGCTTCAGCTGAAACACCAGCCTGACTCAGGGTGTCATTAAAATACTGTGGGGAAACTCAGCCCCCAGACTTTTTGGCATGGCACTGCATGCCTTGCAGAGAGCATTGTTATTTTTAGAATGGTGGTATAATAATGATGTATTATGTTATACAATGTTATTATAAGGGTCTATGTACCTCATTCGATTTACAGCTGGCAGGGGGAGGTCTCCAAACAAGGTGGGGGCTGTTGTTGCTGTAATGCAACAGCCTGAAGTGACACATCATCTGAGCAGGGGAAAGGGAGCAAAGGCAGGGAATGGGGACTGAGGCACAGAAAGGTGACCTGAGCTTTTGGGAGGATGCAACAGGTGTGTGTTAGGAGTCTCAGGTCTCTCAGAGCATTATTACCCTGACTCCTGGACCAGATTTTGTGCTTGGTTTATAATGTATCTACCAGTGGCCAAATGGTCAATGGCCTGGGGTCATTTACCCCATGCTGATTCCTTCTGAAGTGCAGCACCAAGGACCAGCAGAACATGCTGGTTTCAGCACAGAGGTGCTCATCAGGCCAAGCCAGGGTCCTCTCAGCCTGTCTACTCCTTCAACAACATCTACATAACAGGTGTGGAAAGGTAGATGAGCTCAAACCCATAACTTTTTAACCATCACTGGCAGCAGCTGCTCCCTCCTTCCCACCAGTAATTCGCCCAAATCCATGTGTTTCAGAGGAAAAATACTGGCTCTGCAGCTTGGAGAGACAGGAAAGCTTGGAAGCCTGGTAGCACTGAGGCACACTTAGGTACCTGGACACCCACAGCAGAGCAGCCCTCCCATGCCCTGTGTTGTCCTGCTCTTGCTTAGTCTGGGGGCTGAGGCAACTCAGAGCTATTTGGGTTGGTGGTAATCCATGCAAATTCCCAGGGAGCTAATTAATTCTGGAGGCTACTTCTTAAGCATCCTGGGAACAAGGGCATGTATCTTAAGCAGGATCTTGCCATGATCATCATCGATATCAACTAATCATCAACACCAGCTATTCAGAAGGCATAGCAGCATGGGGAGTGATTCTATGCTGCTGGCAAGAAAGGAAGGCAAAATGCCTCTTATCAGCCTTACCAGCAGCTCAACTGCTGTTATCTAGATATATGGCCTGTCCATTGCTTCATTTATTTGTAGAGCAACAGCAGCATCCCTGGACTGAGCTGCAGGGGCCCATTGTGGTCTGTTAGGTGGGACACCTCTTCCTGTTCATGGCTTGGTCCATGGGCTGGGATGTGGCAGATCTGGTCACAGTGCAGAGGAGGGAGCTGAGGCTGGAGCAGATGGTGGGCTCTTCATGGCTGGTGGGGAAGAATATTCCTTCAGGGGACATCCAGAGGACGTGTGGCAGTGGAGTGGATGGGGTTCTTCTCCTTTCTGAGGCCATTCTTCAGCATGTCTCAGTTTACTGGCTGAAAAGTTCTTCTACAGACAGCAAGTTTTGTCACACTCTTCATTTCAAACCAGTGATTACCAACAATTAAAGAAACTCAAATCTTTTAAATCAGCCCTACCTGACACCCAGCAGGTTTCCCAAATGATCTCACCACTGCCAAGAGACCTGAGAGAGGAGACAACGACGCATCCCACCTCTGCTGCCCGTGGGCAGGTGATGTATGGAGCAGTCCTGTGCTCAGCCATTGGAGCTGGGCTGATTTCACAGGTCATCTGCTCTTCAAGCATAAATAGAATGGGGTTTTTATTCAGTTCTGTGACATTCTTTGTTGTCTATAACACATGGGACCAGTTGTGAGTATTATCCAGGAGGGTGTCAGTTGCTGGAGTCAATCCATCAAGTTACTGGTGAGTTAACTTCTCTGCTTTGCTCTTATGAAATTTTGTGTTGATCACTCAGTTTTTGATGCCTCCAGATAAGCCTGTGTCAGGTCTGAACTGATTTAGGAACTGAATATTCTCCTTTATATCAATCAAGGCATCTTTGTGGGCAATGTGGAGGGCACGTTGTTTCTCACTGAGGCAGGTGTTTAAAATAAGTCATGTGCAACATACCATAGAGAATCTATCTCTTTTTTTATTTTTTTTCCCCAGAGACTATAAAAGGAGCCACAAAATAATGCAGACACAGAGATCAGCCTGAATGTGGACAGGAATATCCCGTTTGGGAGGATGGAAGAATTACTCTCTCACCACGGATCGGGGCAGAGGTTGTGCAGAGTAAAATGCACACAGCAAACAAGGGGTGACTGGTGACCTGCTGAATATTTGGAAGCTGGTAGGAGAATAGGTTTCACACCTCTCTTCTAACATAGAATCATAGAATCATAGAATCACAGAATCATAGGGGTTGGAAGGGACCTCCAGAGCTCATCGGGTCCAACCTCCCTGCCAAAGCAGGGTCCCTAGGACAGGTCACACAGGGAGGTGTCTAGACTGGTCTTGAATCTCTCCAGACAAGGAGACTCCACACCCCCTGGGCAGCCTGTCCCAGGGCTCCCTCACCCTCACTGGGGAAAAGTTCTTCCCCATGTCGGTGCAGAACTCCCTGTGCTCCAACTTGCAGCCATTGCCACTTGTCCTGTCTCCACAGACACTGAAAAGGGGCTGCCCATTTCCCCCTGCATCCCATCCTTAAGATATTGATAAACATTCATAAGGTCCCCCCTTTCTTCTTCTCTGCAGGCTGAACAGCCCCAGCTCCCTCAGCCTTTCCTCCCAGGGGAGATGCTCCAGGCCCTTCAGCATCTCTGTCCCTCCTCTGGACTCTCTCCAGGAGATCCCTGGCTGGTTGATCCCAGGGAGCCCAGCCCTGGACACAACACTCCAGGTGGGGCCTGAGCAGGGCAGAGCAGAGGGGGAGGATCCCCTCCTGTCACCTGCTGCCCACACTCCTCCTGATGCCCCCAGGATCCCATTGTCTCTCTTACATGACCTGTGCCAAGCTTGGAGAGCCCTGTACTGCAGAAGAATTGGACAGCCTTGAGCAGTTGTATCAACCCACATGAACCCTCCACAGTTTGTACCCCAACTCCTGCTGATAAGACTTCAAATATTTTGAATTTCACTGCCTACAAAGTCAAATTTCCTCCCTTGTCTTCAAAGGAGACTTCATCTACACTCAGGATTGGGGCAAGGTGTGGCAACCTGCTCTCACAAGCTTGAGACAAATCCACTGCTGCAGCAGCAATTGTCCCACTTTGAGTCCCACTCATAATTTTAGCCCAATAACAGCCTTGGGATCTCTCTCTCAGCCTCACCTTGTAAGTATTTCACACCTTCATGGGGCTGGATTGCCTTTTGAATGTCTCTGTCAGCACTGGCTAGATGTTGAGTCATCTGGCTACAGCTGGTTCTTCGCTTTGCCCCAGCAATTTTAGGTGGTCAGGCAGCAATAATCAGCAAGGCCCCAGACCATTCCAGTCATGTAGGATACACGACTTTATTGCCACATTAAATAGAACCAAGTATATGAAATACTATATGTCACACAGGGAAAGAGCAGTTTCTTGCTCGTGACCTCGTTGGCCCAACTCCAGTGGTGAGACAAGGGGGACTATTGTAGCTGACTTAAAGGTTACTCAGTCTCCAGTTCCCACCTTGCTTGTTCTCAGCTTCTCTTTTTACTGCATTTTTTTTGCTTCCTGATTGCAATATTGACATCCAGTTGATGCTGTTTCAATGTCCTTATTGCTGGAGGATCCAAGAGAAAATGGGGTTTGCTCACTTTTTTTCTTGCCTGAGACATCCTGCTCTTTCTCTTGGGCACTGTGGTGTCACTTGTGGCTTTGTTTTACACTGGTGTATAGCCACAGACTACCTGGGGTTGGAAGACACCTCTGGGTGCCATTGGATCTGGGTCCCAAGTCATTGTTTCGTGCTTCCTTCCTTACAGTATCCCCCTCCATTGTAATTAGGGGTCTGACTGAATTTGCTTCTCTTTTCTCTTTGCTTCTCCCTGCTACAGGCTTGGGGGAGTCTGGCTGGAGAGCTGTCAGGCAGGGAAGGACCTGGGGATGTTGGTTGAATATGAGCCAGCAGTGTGGCCAGGTGGCCAGGAAGGCCAAGGGCATCCTGGCTTGTGTCAGAAAGAGTGTGGCCAGTAGGTCTGGGGAGGGGATTGTGCCCCTGGGCTGGGCATTGGTGAGGCAGCATCTTGAGTGCTGGGTCCAGTTGTGGGCTCCTCACCATAAGAAGGACCTGGAGGTCCTGGAGCGTGTCCAGAGAAGGGCAACCAGGCTGGGGAAGGGGCTGGAGAGCAGCAAAGCTTGCGAGGAGCGGCTGAGGGAGCTGGGGGTGCTGAGCCTGGAGCAGAGGAGGCTGAGGGGAGCCCTTCTCCCCCCTGCCCTGCCCTGCCCTGGCAGGAGGGTGCAGAGAGGTGGGCGATGGTCTCTGCAGCCAGGGCCCAGGAGCTGGGAGGAGGGGCAATGGGCTCAAGCTGCCCCAGGGCAGGGTCAGCTCAGCTGGGAGGGCAAAGTTCTTCCCTGGCAGAGTTGTGGGGCTGTGGCACAGGCTGCCCAGGGAGGGGCTGAGTCCCAACCCCTGGGGGTGTTTAAAAACAGGGTAGATAAGGTACTTAGGGAGATGGTTTAGCACAGGATGGGAACAGTTGGACTTGCTGATCTTAAAGGTCTTTTCCAACCTTGTGATTCTTTGTAGGGTTATCTGGGGGCTAAGAGGGGAACGATGCAGAATATGACTTGGCCATCATAGTAAAGCAAATTCTATGCACAAGGTGATATCATCATGGCTCTATCCAGGCTCAAAGATAAGATATCTTTCTATTAGCAATGTAAGATGGGAATGAAAGGGGAAATTGAATTAGCAAGGAGCCAAGTCTTGTTTATCTATTCTCTCCTCTCCAATCTCTTAAGCAAAGGCAACGTGTCACAGAGGTCTGCCTGAAATTTCTGGAGAGCTGGCTGCACCTGGGGGTCTCTGGCATTAGCAAAATCCCTGCCCCATCCTCCTTGTGAAGTGATGTTCCATGCAGATTCCCCTCTAGCCCTGGCATGTGATGGGAAAGGACCTGCTTTGGAGATCCCCTGGAGCACCAGGACACAGCTCTTCCCCCAGATGACATCCCTGCTACAAGAGGCAGTGTTACCCAGCCACCCACAAATACCTGTATGATAACAGCAACCCTGAGCAGGCAGCTGTTGGGTGACTCCAGGGCAAAGTGGAGCTTGAAAGTCAGCATCTTGGCAAGAGGAAAACAGATATAAATCATCAACTGGTGCCTTCTGGGGGTTGTAATTCCAGACATCTTCACCCCCTCACACCAGTACCTCTGGTTTCGTTGTAACTACTGTGTTCTTGTGCAGAATACAGCACACACACAGAGCCTTATCCAGAGGATGATGGACAATATTCAGCACGTAAGCTTCCAGAAAGCAGAGGACCTGCTTTGGATCTCATTTATCTTGCTGTGAATCAGGACTAATTCCCTTGAAATCAGTAGTGCTGCACCACTCTCAGAAAAAAAACTATCCCAAATCAGGGCTCCTTGCCTGCATTTGTGCAGAGGGTTCCTTCAGCCAGCCTCCTTCAATGCTCTCTTGTCCACTTCCCATTTCAATGTATCCCCCAAATCCTCATTTCCTTATGCTCCTTTCCCTTTGGGCAGCCTGCTGTGCCCATGGGCAGGCTCTGCTATGGATGATTAACCCACTCTGGGCTGGATACCGGACAAAGAGTCCACACAAGCTTCAGGAGAACCCGAGACAGAGATAGAGGATTAAAAGCATTCCCCTGGTCCCTTTGACACCAGGAGGGTCTTCTCTGTTGAAGAGACTTTCCCTGTGGCTTCCAGCACACATATAATTTCTGACAAACGAGGCCCCGGGGCATTGGCTGCAGACGGAGGGCTGTTTTGATTGTAACAGGCTTTGATTCAGAGGAGCCAGGGATTATTTATTTTCCTGCTGCTTTCCTCCTCCCCTTCATTCCAAGTTGGGGTTGAGAAAGTCTGTTTGCAAAGCTCGGGGGCTCCGGCCGCCGCGTCGCTTGTGGCGCTGGAGGGCTCGTGTCAGCGGTGGGGTCGTGGTGGAGTCGGTCACTGAGAGCTCGGGGTGTGGGTACTCTGAAACTTGTCCCCCTTTCCTATTCCCCTGCAATTTGTGCAGGCTGGCAGGAAAGGGCAGAGCAGTTGAGCAAGACCCTTTGCAAGGTATCTCCTTGCCGGGAGTGATGACCTTTGTGGTCACTGCAGGAAGGAGATCAGAGAATCCCAGACTGGGCTGGGGTGGGAGGGACCCCAAGGGTCCCAGAGCTCCAACCCCCTGCCACAGGCAGGGACACCAACCTCCAGGCCTGGAGCTACACAAGGGTGCCCAGGGCCCCAGCCAACTTGGCCATGAAACCCTCTGGGAATCTCCCCTGCCTGATTTGGCCAAAACCACTCAGGACTCTGAGAAAGGGGCAAGAGTTTTGCTCATCTTCCACCTATATATGGCAAGAAGAGAGGGAATACGTCCATCTCCTCTTGTATCTCTCGGTAGTGGCTCTTGCAGCTCAGAAGGCCAATGGTATCCTGAGCTTCATCAGACTTGTGTTTTACCAGCTGCTGCTTTCTAAACCATACAATATTTATTTCACTTCATCACAAGTTATATTGTTGTGGCATTTTCAAAGCAAAACCACTTTGTACTGCTCAAGTGAGGTAATTCAGCATTATTGCAACAGACTGAGTCTGCCTTATCAAAGCAAAATGCTTATCTAAGCTTGGAGATCAGGGGTGGCAGCAGGGACAGGGAGGGGATTGTCCCTCTCTGCTCTGCCCTCCCCAGCTGGAGTCCTGTGTCCAGAGCTGGGGCCCAACACAAGGAAGATGTGGGGCTGTTGGAGAGGGGTCAGAGGAGCCCCGGGGATGCTCAGAGGGTTGGAGCAGCTCCCCTAGGGAGAGAGGCTGAGGGAGCTGGGCTGGGTCAGCCTGGAGAAGAGAAGGCTGTGGGGGGACCTCAGTGCAGCCTCCCCGTCCCTGAAGGGACCCCAGGAACAGGAGGGGAATCAGCTCTTGGGCAGGGCAGAGACTGGCAGGACAAGGGGCTGGAGTGAAGCTGGAGGAGGGAAGGGGGTTTTCAGGTAGATCCAAAAGTTATAGACAGCACTTCTAGATCAATGGTTAGAAACCACTGCCCAATTAAACCATTAAATCATCTGATTACCTCAGACCAGAGCTCTTAAGACAAGAGTATTAACAGTAATATTTCTTGCCTGCTCAGAGAGACAGATGATGTGTGGTGCAGGTAGGTCAGTCCTTTGCTTCTCAGGTGCAAGAGACACACACCTGCACTGGGCAAGTCACTTGTTCATAGCTGAAGGCAGACCTTTGGGGTCCCACAGAGGGGATTTCAAGCAGGCTTGGAAGCTGTGGGGGTTGTTGGTGCAGGAGATGGCTCCTGTAGTGAGACTCTTTGCCCAGAAAACTCCAACAAAAATGACATTCCTGTTCCAGTGACTCATTGCATCAGATTCATCTGTTCTTCAGTGGAGACACTGTGACACACAACTGGCCTGAGATCCACCAGGATATCTCAGGCAGTGTTGGGATTGGGTTAGCACCCTGGACTATCCCAGCCTTGAATCCAAATGGCCAGCACTTCAGACTTGTGCAAAGAGAAAGAGGAGATGGGGAAGAATGAGCACCTTCCATCCATCCCAGTGCAAACCAGTGTCCTTCCCAGGTGAGATTCACTGTCCAAGGGCCAAAGCCCAGTCTCTCCTCCCATGGAGATGACATTTTTTAATATGTGGGTCTTGTCAGAGTTATTGAGGAAGTTACTTTGCAGTGCCCTTACTGCAAGAGGTGTCTGAATATTCCTTCCCTGTGCTGGAATGTAGGCACATAGGAGCAAGCTTTCAGGGTGGTGAGTAAGGGAAGAACCACTGGACTTAGACCAGAAGAGTCAGAGGAAAGTGCTGGAGTGGGCCAGTTACACTGAGGAAAATGTGGGCTCTGTCTCCTGGACAGTCTGGGGAGGTGATCTCCAGCTCTGATCCATAATGCAATGAGTTTTTTGCCAGTCACAGGTTCAGATTTGGCACTGGAAAGTGCTGTGGTTTGTGGAGATGTGTGGAGAGAGTGTGGAGAACTGTTTAATAACCTGTTTGTGTTTCCATGGACACCTGCCTCCCTTCATGATGGAGCTTGGGGCTTTGTTTAAGTGAGATGAGCTACGCTGGGGACTTCATCATCAGAGCACAACCTGCTCAGGTAAGACATCTACTTTTTACCTGAGGAGCTCCATCCTCTCTCTAGGCTCATCCAGGGTCTCATGCTTGGTGGTGTCCTTTTCAAAGCCCAGAGAGCATCACTTCTCCTCCATGTCACCCACCTCCACCGCTGCCCAGGGCTTTGCTCTCCTCCAAGGCTGCAGCAGGGACACCACCACCTCCATGACTTGGTGTTCCTGCCTAAATGGAGCTCTGGAAACCTTCTGGATGTGAACCTGGGGATTCAGATCACTCAAAAGGTTGGGCAGAAGAAGGAAGGGGGTGTTTGGGGGGGATAACATGACTTGTTTGCACAACTCTGATTTCCTGGATCGATTTTCTCACCTGAAAAAACCCCAAAACTCAGGAGAAAAAGTCATTCCTGCTCACTAATAAACTTCTGTCTACTTTTTGACATGACCACAGCATAATGAGGGGTGGCTGGTGCTGTTTTTGAACTTTGGCCCATATTTTTTGGAACATCAGAACTGAAGCTCTGGATTTCTGTCTTAACTGACCTTCAGGAGGCAGTGACAAGTGTTTCATCCCCACACTGGGACAAGTGTCTGCATGGATATTGCTGATTATACACAAACACTGAGTATTTTCTATCCAAACATCTCTTGATGAAACACTGTGTTCCCCAAATCCCCTTGCCCTTTCCAAATCACCTCTGGGAAGTGAAATGATACATTCTTGGGTCAAGCTGCACTGATGCTTCTTGGACCTGTCATTCCCATGGCTCATCCCTTATTCTTTTGGATGGGGCCTGACTAGGTTATGTCATCTGTGATGCACTGAGGTCTCTTCTCTGGCTGACATGCTGTCATTCATGACTGGAATGGCAATGGGAGAAAGTCAAGCCAACTCAACCTGAAGCCCCTCATCCTTGAGGGAGAAGGCAGCCCCCAGGATTTGTGAAGTCCAAGATTTGTCCTTTGCACCAGGAGATCAGGCTGATCCAGATAATTATGGTTTTCTGTTTAAAACACCACCACTCAGATGTCTCAGCCAAGGTTTTTGACCTCTCCAGGAGTGGAAAACTCCAACGTTTCAACTCATCTTCCTGCTGAGACAGGAACAAACACCACAAGAACTGAGTTGGGCCATTCTGATTTCCATGGCTGTCACTCAGCAGCTCGGAGGGACAGGTCTAGGAAGCACCTTCCAACCATCCTAAGGACTTGGAGGGGGATCTTAGGAAGGCAGCTTCAGATCTGCATCCTTCAGGGTCTGTGCTGAGACAAGGAGCACTGAAACCTCTCAGCAACTCATCACTACGTCACGCTCCTCCTTGAGCTTGAGGACTGAGGGGAAGGTGATGACCCACAGTGTCACTACCTCCCACACCCCCCATCAGTCACACTCATAAAAATAATAAAATCTCATTGCTCAGAGCTTTTTTTTTTTCACTTTGCAAAGTGGATTTAATCCCAGCACATTGTGAACATCTCTGATTTCAAGATCCTTTCAAATCCAGTGGGTATTTAGACTTTGCATGATGTTTTCTTGATTGGCAGTGATCTTGAATGGTGAATTAACAATGTTAGAAAGGAAAACAACCCCCCACCTGAATTTTGGTAACTGGAAAAATGAAGAATATCGTTCTTTAGCTGTCAGGGCAGTGGTTTTTTTGGCTACTCCTCATCTCACTGGATCTCTGAATTCCTAGATGAAAAAATGTCACGGATTCATTTCTCTTTCCATTGAGAGCGTGGCTGGCTTTCATGAATGATTTATCTGCCCAGATTTTGCATTTTGAGTTAATTTGGGACTGTGACAGCTACTTAGAAACCGTCCATTTGGAAAAAATTACTTGCTGTCAGATGAATAAAAATAAGATGATCTCTGTTTCTTGTATACATTCAGGATGACAGGGACTCTTATGAGCTTCAAATGTTTTTTCTGGTGCTGATCCAGCTTTGGGGTGAATTTTTTCTTGTATTTCATTGGTGGAGACTCAAATGCAGTAAAAGCAGAAGCGTTTAAGTGATGGTCTAGAGTTGGGTGCCTTGCAGGTACGTGACTGACAGTGGGGGTGGTCCCAGCAGGGAGCCTGGGGTTGCCATCGTGGTGTGTCTGTAGGATCACTGCTAACTCAGCCCAGCTCTGCAGGTGTCTCCCAGCCCTGTGAGGTTTTTGGTATGGAGCTGAGGAGGTGGCCACTCCTGGTACATGGCCTGAGCTCTTCCACTGAGATCTACTGAGAGTAAAGCAGTATGAGCCACCTTCACACCCTGGTTGTGTGACGTGGCCTGTGCCCAACTGTGGACCCTGGTTTTGCCTTTGCCACCTCTTAGAACCTCTTCCCCATTGTAGTGGGAGCTGCAGCTGGTGCTGTGAGGGGAGGACCAGTCCACTCAGACACATCCCTGAGGCAGAACATCCAGGTCTGCCAATGAAAACACAGATATCCCACTTCTGGTGACTTGGTGAAGTTTCTCTTCCTTTTCTCTCCCAATATGTTGGTTTCCTCTTTGCTATATGAACCTTTTTTTTTGCTGGTTGCCTTCATGCCTTGGCTGTTCTTTAGATTCCCCCCCCTGCAGACTGTCTTCATCTGATACCTTCTGCCTGTTGACGTTGCTTGGCTGCTGACATGGACACTCTGGGATGGTCCTTTGGCTTGACTGAACATTCTGGATACACCATTTAAATATTCTGCTCATGTATTTATTTGCCTTTCAGCTTTCTTTTCATTTAGGGCTCTTAAAATCCTCAAAGACTGTAAGTTTGGCTGTACTTTTAACAACATCCACACAAGGGCTAAAAGAAAGCTTTTAGTTACTATTATTTTTCACTGCTAATTTCTTTCCAACTTTCTTTTTTTTTCCTTTGGGACTCTCTGAGGATCAGGATCATTGTGGATTCCTCTTCTCTTGCTCAGACTTTTCTCCTCTCTATCAGTGCCTTTGGGTGCTACACATCTGGAGGACCAAGCATGAAGCTGATGTGCTCTGAGTCCCAGCCTCTCACAGCCCCATGGGAATATCATGAAGACTGGAGGGTGGGCATGGCTCAGAGATGGGCAGAACATCACTGTGTGATCACCCCTGGCTTTGAGCAGGACACTGAGGCAAGAACCCTCAACTTTGGGGCAATATGTTGAAATCTACTGCCTACTAAATGTCTGCACCCCAACGTGGCCTGTGGAGAGGACACTGCTGATCATGACTAGGGTAATGCTTGTGGGACCATGCCTGATCTTCAGACCTTGCCTCTGAACACCAGGTGGGAGCTATGTCTCTCACCTTTTGGTTTTGAGCTGTTTAGGTCCTTGTCAATGCAACAAGCACCCTGGAGGTATTTAAAAGATGGTTAGATGTGGTGCTGAGGGACATGGTTCAGTGCTGGCTGGCAGGTTAGGGTGATAGTTGGGCATGATGATCCAAAGGGTCCCTTCCAACCAAGACTTCTATGATTCTAAATGTATATTCTCAGCCTACACCTGCTGTGGGAAGGACAGTCCAGATGCACATTCCAGCTGTGCCTTTTCTCTGTCAGGGCAGCACTCCTAGACCTTGCTGTCTATGAGCTTCTTTGAACAATCTGGGGACCACCTCTGCAGGGCTCAGGCTCTGCAAGGTCATTGTGGTCCTGTCAGCATCTTTTCAGCCCCTGCTGAGCCATCATTTTTGGTCCCCTGAGTTGTGAAGCACTCCAGAAAGCAGGAATGGCAGATGAGGTGATGTGTGATTTATTAGACACAACCCCATGAAAGCCATAAAATCCAGGGGAACTTTGGAGTTCATATTTGGGATCCTGGGAGGCATCTAGAGGAGTGTAGGCAGCAGGTCACAGGAGGGGATCCTCCCCCTCTGCTCTGCCCTGCTCAGGCCCCACCTGGAGTGTTGTGTCCAGGTCTGGGCTCCCTGGGATCAACCAGCCAGGGATCTCCTGGAGAGAGTCCAGAGGAGGGACAGAGATGCTGAAGGGCCTGGAGCATCTCCCCTGGGAGGAAAGGCTGAGGGAGCTGGGGCTGTTCAGCCTGCAGAGAAGAGCCTGAGAGGGGATCTGATCACTGGTTCTCAAGAGCTGAAGGGTGGGAGCCAGGGGGCCATGGGCAGCCTCTGCTCAGTGTCTGTGGGGACAGGACAAGGGGCGATGGGCTCAAGTTGGAGCCCAGGGAGTTCCCCCCAATGTGGGGAAGAACCTCTTGCTGGTGAGGGTGAGGGAGCCCTGGGACAGGCTGCCCAGGGGGTGTGGAGTCTCCTTCTCTGGAGATATTCAAGACCCATCTCGATGCCTATTTGTGCAATATGAGCTGGGGAGCTGCTTTGGCAGGGGGGTTGGACCCGATGATCTCTGGAGGTCCCTTCCAACCCCTGTGATTGTGATTCTATGAATTTGGAGGGAAACCATGGAAAAAGCAGTGAAGAAATTGCTGAAAGGACTCCCTTGGCCCTTGCAATACATGAAAATAAGAAAAGCCTCCTCAGTTTATTAAAAACCACTGTAGATGGCTTCTTGCAATTTTTTTTTTGTAGCCACATGAAATATATTAAGAGGAAAATACATGTTGAGAAAGTTGGTCCTTGGTATCAAGTAGCAGATGACATTTCCATTTCTGCTCTCACTTCCATGAGCATGTGGCTAATAAAAATAGCCCAGATATCTGACATGGGACATGCCAGCACATGCAAATTAGTTCTCAAGTGATAAGTGAAAACACATCTGCTGGCCTGAAACACGTGGATCATTTAAGTTGCACATAAATCTTAAGCAAGATATTGGCTGTACCTGGATTATAGGAGAAGCCTCCTGTCCAGGATTGATAGAATACTTTAAACAACCAGATCTCATTCTGAAATTCATCATTTGATATGATATTATACCCTGGAAACAGGAAATTTTTCCATGGTTGCATAATCTTTCTCCCTGTTGCAATGTGGGGTAGATCCTGAAAGCAGAGGCACTAAGATTTGGGTTGGAAATCTGTCTGAAATAGCCCAAGAGATCCAACTTTTATTTCCTGCTCCTAGGTTGGTCTTTGGGTGAGTAGGATAACATCCTGGGCTCTGCTTTGGGTCAACTTCCCACCTGGTGATGACCGATGGGACAGCACATGGCAATAGGGTCCTGTGCAGCTACTGAGCTCCCCACTTTGGTTTTGTTTCTGGTTGTTTCTGGACATTTTCAGAACCTCAGTGATTAAGTGGAGATTTGGAGTAATCTGAAGAAATTCCTGGCACCAATCATGAGAGCAGGACATCCCAACCTGCCTTGCAGTGAGGGACTTCAAGTCTGTCCCCAACAACTCCATCCTAAAGGGGTTTCCCTGCCCTAAAAGCAGTGAGGTGCTGGGTAGGTGGCTTTTCTGGAGGAGACAGAGAGCAAACACTCTGCACCACTCTGCTTTTGTAGACATCTCCATTTCCCCTGTAAATCACCACTTTTGCAGGCTGGATAGTGCCAGCCTGTGGAATTCCTCCCCACCTGGGATTGCTTCACATCCCAAACCATCCTTGTGGCCCTGCTTTGAACTTCAGAGCCTGGCTCTCCTAAAACCAGGGCTTGGTGCTTGCAGAACAGGTGGAAGCAGAGCAGGTTTTGCTGTCCTCACAGCAAAAAAACAGTGAGTGCAGTTTGTTTAGCCAGTGGCAGGGTGATAATAAATGCCTCCAACTAATGAAGTATGCCTGTGGGCAGCTTCAGTGAGGGAAATGGAAGGGAGAACCATCCTGCTAGCAGTGGGGTGTGAAATCTACCACCCAGTGTTAAAGGGGAGTATTTGCTGAAAACTTAGTTGCTTTTTTCTTGCTGTTAGTCCTCTAAGTCCATGTCAGGATTCCAAACCAAGGCTTCAGAGGATAGAAAAAATGTCTTCTTGCATCATAGATTTTGTTCCAACATTGCTAGAGTCTTTGAAGCTGCCCCAGAAAGGACTAGATCTAGGGTGTTTTCATGCCTAAAGGTTTTGCAGTCACTGAATCACAGCATCTCAGAATGACAGGGGTTGGAAGGGACCTCAAGAGATCATCAGGTCCAACCCCCTGCCCAAGCAGGGTCCCTAGGACAGGGGCTGGAATCTCTCCAGACAAGGAGACTCCACACCCCCTGGGCAGCCTGTCCCAGGGCTCCCTCACCCTCAACAGCAAGAAGTTCTTCCCCACATTGGGGGGAACTCCCTGGGCTCCAACTTGAGCCCATCGCCCCTTGTCCTGTCCCCACAGACACTGAGCAGAGGCTGCCCATGGCCCCCTGGCTCCCACCCTTCAGCTCTTGAGAACCATTGACCAGATCCCCCCTTAGTCTTCTTCTCTCCAGGCTGAACAGCCCCAGCTCCCTCAGGCTTTGGCAATCCAAGTTCCCTTAAATTATTTCAGCAACATCCCTTATGGACACAGCCTTGTCATGCTGGTTAAAAGGGATTTTGCTGGGGGTGGCTGATAGTGCAAACATCCTGTCTATTTGAGATGAACCTCTTGAGAAGGGAAAACTGCTTCCAGTCTCCATGCAAGTCATGAGAAAAATGGCTTGGGCATCTCACTGACTGGTAACTCCTACCTGCAAGTGTGTTGCAGAGACTTTAAAGCTTGACTGAGGAAACATAGAGGTGACATGGCAGGTGTGAAAGCTGTGAGAAGCACTGGGAAGAGGAACCAGCTGCCTGAGCTCCCAGTCTTGGGTTTGCTGGGTCCAACTGTCTTTCTCAGTAGAAGATTTTGCTGCTTCCTACAAATCCTGTAAGTATTGGACTGTAACCACCGACTTCAGGATGAGAGGAAATGGTCTCAAGTTGTATCAGGGGAGGTTTAGTTTGGGTATTAGGAAAAAATTCTTCACCCAAAGAGTGTTCAGGAGTTGGAACAGTCTTCCCAGGGCAGTGGTGGAGTCACCATCCTTGGAGGTGTTCAAAACTCATGTAGATGTGGTACTTTGGGACATGATTTAGTTGACATGGTGGTGGGTGGACTTCATGATCTTACAGGTCTTTTCCAACATTAAAGATGGTGTGATTGTGGAAGTCTCTTTCAGCATCAGTTCTCTGCTGAAGACTGTGATTGATCCCTTGCTCATGTCCATGGAGTGATAGGACAAGGGGAATGGGGTTAAATTGGAATGGGGGAGATTTAGATTGGATAATAGGAAAGAATTCTTCACTCTGAGGATGGTGAGGAACTGGAACAGGATGCCCAGGGAGGTGGTGGATGACCCCTCCCTGGAGGTGTTCAAGGCTGGGTTGGATGGGGTCTTGAACACCCTGGCCTGGGGAGAGGTGTCCCTGCCCATGGCAGGGGGTTTGGAACGAGATGATCTTTAAGGTCCCTTCCAACCCCAACCATTCTATGACTCTATGACCAAAACCATCAGACACCCCAGCATCTGGACCATGGAGGGCTCAGAGTGGTTATTACCAATCAGGTGGCTCTCAGGAACACTTTGGACCAGCATCCAAAACTCTCCCCATCAAGTGCCATAGCCAGGAGGTTCATGCTCACGCTCTGCTCCTGTGGGGTCTTTGTTGCATGAAGACATCATCTCATCACACAGGGATAGAAACTTATTTGCTTCTCAGCCTGGAGAAGGGAAGGCTGTGGGGGGACCTCAGTGCAGCCTCCCCGTCCCTGAAGGGACCCCAGGAACAGGAGGGGAATCAGCTCTTGGGAAGGGCAGAGACTGTCAGGACAAGGGGCTGGAGTGAAGCTGGAGGAGGGAAGGGGGAGAGGAGAGACTGGGGGGAAGTTCTGTGCAGAGAGAGTGGTGAGGGGCTGGAAGGGGCTGCCCAGAGAGGGGGTGGGTGCCCCGTCCCTGGGGGTGTTCCAGGCCAGGTTGGCTGGGGCCCTGGGCAACCTTGTGTAGCTCCAGGCCTGGAGGTTGGTGTCCCTGCCTGTGGCAGGGGGTTGGAGCTCTGGGACCCCTGGGGTCCCTCCCAACCCAGCCCAGTCTGGGATTCTCTGACCTCTTGCAAAGTGGGCTGGACTGAGGATAAAATTCAGATTATTTAGACCTTACCTTTAGGCAGCTTTAGTTGGAGGGGTGTGTGTGTGTGTGTGTGTGAGACAGATTTTACTTGGATGTGTTGCCCAGCCCTGGGTCTCCTGGGTGCCCTTGTTGCTATACTTGTAGTGTGCTAATAATATTTGCATGTCTGCAAATGTAACCGAGACATTGAGGGGGGATGCCTCTTGCATTCCTACCCCGTGTCACAGAGGAGCTTTCAGCTATTCAAGCAGCAACATAAACCTCACTATTGTGGACCATGGGGTGTGCAGTGGCATTTTTGCTTAGCTATGTTATTGGCCATTAAATTCCCTGCTCCCTTTCTAAATCTGGCCACAGGACTCGACGCTGCAGACTTTGGCAGAGGTGAATTCCACAGGATGTGGGTCTATTTCCTCTAATTTCTGTTAAATGTGTCCACTAGTTAACTTTTACTGACTGTTTTCCTGTTCTCATTTCAGGGAGCAGGGCTGAGGCACGGGGGATCGGGCCAGCTGACACCAGGGCACCGTTCTGTGGCAGATGGATGTTCACCTCCTGGTTTTCTTATCCCTTGGAGCCTCTTAATGGAGATGCTCCAGTCAGAAACTTTCTTAACTCAGGCTCCTTCTGTCATCCTGACAGAGCTGCCCTAAATAGGGTGATTTCCCCTTACCCTAAGGTCTGATGTGTGTGCTTCTCTGCACAGACCACAGGGATGTACTGGAGTGGGATGAGGCTTTGATGTTCTCTGCTCTCCTCCTCCCTCCATCCAGTCCTTGCCCAGCACTGGGGTTTATGTGTTCCCAGTTCAGGACCATGTTTTTCTATGCAACTTCTCAATTTCATGCTCCAGGACCATGAAATGCCTCCATGAGAGACCATGAAAGGCAGAGCTGGAGATCTGTCACATCTTCCAGACCTTTGTCTGGTGCTGGATCTGGATCTGCCTTTTCCCTGGGCCTGATCCCAGTTTAGGGAAGGAAGGCAAGCAGGAGAGAAAAGCCCCCTGGCAGAGGGGCTCCTTTCCTATTCCTGCAGGGACCTGAAACCAGCTGCATCTCAAACTTAAGGCTCCAAATTGGTATTTTGCTTTAGTGGAGGTGAATGGTTATAGGTCTTCCTGGGGTCTTTAAAAACACACAGGTGGGATGGGGCTCAACTCTTACTGACTGCAGCAGTTCTTAACAATTTCTTGTATTCCAGATATTAACTAGAATTGAGACTTGTGGCAGATTTCTTAATTGCTTTTTCCCCCTTGTCTACACTATTGTGAATTGCCCAATATCCCCCCAAATTGCCATGAGCTTCTTACTAGTCCTAAGTGAGAAAGAGAATTTATTGGCTATTTAAACTATATATATATATATTTTACTACTGGACTGTATTCTAAAAAAGGAACATTTCTTACAGGAAAGAAATTATAGAATGCTGATCATAGAATCACAGACTGGTCTGGGTTGGAAGGGACCCCAAGGGTCCCAGAGCTCCAACCCCCTGCCACAGGCAGGGACACCAACCTCCAGGCCTGGAGCTACACAAGGGTGCCCAGGGCCCCAGCCAACCTGGCCTGGAACACCCCCAGGGACGGGGCACCCACCCCCTCTCTGGGCAGCCCCTGCCAGCCCCTCCCCACTCTCTCTGCACAGAACTTCCCCCCAGTCTCTCCTCTCCCCCTTCCCTCCTCCAGCTTCACTCCAGCCCCTTGTCCTGCCAGTCTCTGCCCTTCCCAAGAGCTGATTCCCCTCCTGGTCCTGGGGTCCCTTCAGGGACGGGGAGGCTGCACTGAGCTCCCCCCACAGCCTTCTCTTCTCCAGGCTGACCCAGCCCAGCTCCCTCAGCCTCTCTCCCTAGGGGAGCTGCTCCAGCCCTCTGAGCATCCCCGGGGCTCCTCTGACCCCTCTCCAACAGCCCCACATCTTCCTTGTGTTGGGCCCCAGCTCTGGACACAGGACTCCAGCTGGGGAGGGCAGAGCAGAGAGGGACAATCCCCTCCCTGTCCCTGCTGCCCACCCCTGATCTCCAAGCTTAGATAAGCATTTTGCTTTGATAAAGCAGATTCAGTCTGTTGCAATAATGCTGAATTGCCTCACTTGAGCAGTACAAAGTGGTTTTGCTTTGAAAATGCCACAACAATATAACTTGTGATGAAGTGAAATAGCTGTTGTATGGTTTTGAAAGCAGCAGCTAGGAAAACACAAGTCAAAGCCGAGCCAATCGCAGTGATAAAAGGGAGAGGTGCATTTTCTGTATCAAAAGGAAGTATTTAAACAGCACTGAAAGAAAATGGGAGAGTGGAAAGAACCTGTTTCAGCATCTTCTCTGATCTGATCTGACTGCACCAATGGGCTGAGAGCAATGGGATGAAGTTTAACAAGGCCAAGTGCAGAGTGCTGCACATGGGACAGAACAACCCCAGGCAGCGCTACAGGCTGGGGGAGACTGGCTGGAGAGCTGTCAGGAGAAGGACCTGGGGGTGTTGGGTGACTGTAGGCTGAACATGAGCCAGCAGTGTGGCCAGGTGGCCAGGAAGGCCAAGGGCATCCTGGCTTGTGTCAGAAATAGTGTGGCCAGTAGGTCTGGGGAGGGGATTGTGCCCCTGGACTGGGCATTGGTGAGGCTGCAGCTGGAGTGCTGGGTCCAGTTCTGGGCTCCTCACCATAAGAAGGACATTGAGGTCCTGGAGTGAGTGCAGAGAAGGGCAACCAGGCTGGGGAAGGGGCTTCAGGGCAAATCACACGAGGAATGGCTGAGGGAGCTGGGGGTGTTCAGCCTGGAGAAGAGGAGGCTGAGGGGAGATCTTCTCACCACCTACAGCTACCTGAAGGGAGGGTGCAGAGAGGTGGGTGATGGTCTCTTCAGCCAGGGGACAGGAGAAGGGTCAGGGGGAAATGGCAAGAATTTGCCCCAGGGCAGGGTCAGATTAGATATTAGAAAAAAAATCATTACTGAAAGAGTTGTCAGGGCTGGACCAGGCTGCCCAGGGAGGGGGCTGAGTCCCCACCCCTGGATGTGTTTAAAAAAAAGGGTGGATGAGGTACTTAAGGAGATGGTTTAGCACAGGATGGGAATGGTTGGTTTTGGTCTTTTCCAACTTTGTGATTCTGTGATATTCCCCAGAATTCCTGCAATGTGTTGTGAAAACATCTCATCTAAAACTTCCTTACTGCTCAGATGTAAAATTTTTCTAGGAGGTGGTAGCCTACTGTAGAAATGTCCTACAATTCTTTTAAGTTGGGATTTAATTGTTCTTTCATTGTTGATGACACAGATTTCCAAAGGAACAGTCTGGGCACCTTCAAACCTCCTGGAAAGAGAAAGGGTCCTCCACTGATTCATCTCATCTCAACATGATGGGTGGATATCTCTGTTGAGAGACCTGTTTCAGGGTCCTTCTTTACTACAGCTGCTTCAGCATGCTTGGCTGACCTTGTCTTACTGATGTGAGTGGATCAGGTCACCTGAAGATCATCATGTTTTATGGCCTGGACCAGAGGGATTCTTGCCCCTGACCCCTGAACAAGAGTGGACACAGCAAGGCTGCAGCAGGACCATTTCTGGTTGGAGTACAGCCCAGCTTGGAAACACATGTCTGAACCCACCAACAGTTTCCCCAGGGTGGATTACACTCAATGTCCCACCATGTGCTGCCTCACAGATTGAATTCCTTCACCAGTGGGACCTGGTGTTGAATGAAGGGGTCACTGGGTGGAAGCCTGTAACTTCCATCAGCCCAAACTGGACTATCTTCAGCCCTTCCAGCCATCTGTGAACTTCACCAAGACATCTACTTCCATGAACCTCAGAGGAACCTGAGCAAACTGGTTGGAGTAAGAAATACTCAAGGTTTCTTCAGTGAAGTCTTGGATTATGAAGTAGTTATTGAGGTGTTTCCATAACAAAAGATCACAGAAACAGTGGTCCATGAAGACTTTGGAAGAACATCAGTACAATATGCTTCACAGTTGAAACTATAAAAGTCCATTTGTGCTTTTTAATGTCCATTTTTAATATTTTTAATTTATTTCTTCTTCTTCTTGCAAGAAAGAAACCCTTGGACACCAGGTCCCCATCAGTGGAAGGAGTGGTGGACCTTCAGCAGCTGCAGTACTACAAATCAACAGCCTGCCTAAAACCATGGGTTGGAAAAGGACTGAAGGAAAAACACTCTGCAAAGGTTACAGGGCCAAAGCCCTGGGGCAACTGAAAGCTAAATTAAAAGGGGGGGGAAAAAAAAAAAAGAGAAGAAAATCTAATACTAAACCAAACCCCAACCCCCTAATGAAAACACTAAAAGCAATGATTAATATGACAACTGGGCAGCTTTCCCTGAAGACATGAATTCCCCTCAGGGTAATCAAATTTGTCTTAAAAATGATAAATAGTGCTACCACTAACCTAAAAAATGTACCTTGATCCCACCAGGCTCAATCTCTTCAAACAGTAGCTGCTTCAGTTGACAAAAAAAAAATAAAAAAGAAAAAAAAAAGTATTTAAATAAACAAATAATATAAAACAAAACCCACAGTCCCAACACGGATTTTTTCAAAGTTACCTCAGTCTTTTTTGGCTGTTCAGTCCACTCCCTGGTGTCCAGGTGTAAACAATTCCCAAAAAGAGACGTCTGTATCCCTGAATTCCAGAAAAGGTAGCGCTTTGTCTTTCTGCCCCAAAAAGGCTGCCTTTATGCTGAGTTTCTCAACCAACCCAGGGATGTTTGGGCCTTTTGAGTATTTTTTCCCCTCCTTTTTTTAATTTTTTAAATTTTTTTTTTGGCTTAAACATTCCCTTCTCCTCCCATTGGTGGCCTTTTCTTTCTTAATGAGATTCTTCTTCCTCTTGAGCAAGGCTATCTCATCTTCTTTTCCACTGCCTGCTCCCCACAAATCCCACACTCCTTGGAAAAAATTCCCTGCTTCATACCACTGTTTGCTTCCTGCCCTGGCCCCTTGGAGATGGACTGGGTGAAAAAGGGGTATTTATGAGCACGATCGTGCAAGATGGGTCTAACACCACCTATGTCCTTGATGAGAAAACCACTCTCTGAGCTTTCTTTCCATCCTCAGTCCTTTCTCCTTTTAATCTTCCCTGCAACTCCCTTGTAGCAGGTTGTGACTGCCTGTGGCAGGGGGGTTGGAACCCTATAATCCTTGGGGTCCCTTCCATCCCAGGCTAGTCTGTGATTCTATGATTCTATGACTCTTGGAGGAGCAAGTGAGATTGGATAAAGACTATGGACAAAAGGAGCATTCATCTGGACCTCCTGACTACCTAGGAAGCCAGATGGATGGCTTTGCTATGACTTTGTGTTGGTTAGTGCTAGCTTTGCTCTCAACTGGTTGTATGCAGGATGATTTTCAAGTTGCTTCTTTCTGTGTTCCTCCCTTTTCCTCTGTTTCTCTATCATCCTAGGCTGCCCAGGGGGGTGTGGAGTCTCATCTCTGAAGATGAGAAGCTTGACATGAGCCAGCAGTGTGCTCTTGCAGCTCGTAGGGCCAATGGGATCCTGGGCTCCATCAGGAGAGGAGTGGCCAGCAGGGACAGGGAGGGGATTGTCCCTCTCTGCTCTGCCCTCCTGAGGCCCCATCTGGAGTCCTGTGTCCAGAGCTGGGGCCCTCAATACAAGAAGGATGTGGAACTGTTGGAGAGGGGTCAGAGGAGCCACAAGGATGCTCAGAGGGCTGGAGCACCTGCCCTACAAAGAGAGGCTGAGGGAACTGGGCTGGGTCAGCCTGGAGAAGAGAAGCTGTGGGGGGACCTCAGTGCAGCCTCCCCGTCCCTGAAGGGACCCCAGGAACAGGAGGGGAATCAGCTCTTGGGAAGGGCAGAGACTGGCAGGACAAGGGGCTGGAGTGAAGCTGGAGGAGGGAAGGGGGAGAGGAGAGACTGGGGGGAAGTTCTGTGCAGAGAGAGTGGTGAGGGGCTGGAAGGGGCTGCCCAGAGAGGGGGTGGGTGCCCCGTCCCTGGGGGTGTTCCAGGCCAGGTTGGCTGGGGCCCTGGGCACCCTTGTGTAGCTCCAGGGCTGGAGGTTGGTGTCCCTGCCTGTGGCAGGGGGTTGGAGCTCTGGGACCCTTGGGGTCCCTTCCAACCCATGTCATTCTATGATTCTATGATTCTATGATATTCAAGGCCCATCTGTTGCCAACCTGTGTGCCCTGTCCTAGGGACCCTGCTTTGGCAGGGGGTTGGACCTGATGATCTCTCGAGGTCCCTCCCAACCCCTACAGCTCTGTGAGTCTGTGATCCAGGAGCCCCTATCATGACACTACTGAGCTTTCTGTTTATGTTGCTGTAAAGTGCTGTGAAGGAGGCAGCTGGCCATGTAGACTTTCAAGCACAGTTTCTCACCAATCCTCTTTTATTTAGCCACTTAAACTGTCCCTATGTTCAACAAACACCTTGAGAGCAGAGATGACAATCATTTATCCTTCCCAGGTAGGTTACAGTGGCTTTTCCACTTAAGAAAACCAGTCCCTGATGAATCATGCTGCAATCTGTCAACCCAAAATAGAAGTGGCTTTTGTTTGGGGTTGGTTTTTTTTTCACAAAAACCTCACATTTCATCATGGATTCTCAGCAGCCAAACTAAATGCACAGCCCCTCGTTATTCCAGTAAGCTCCCAGTCGCTTCAGAATTTGTGTGTGGCATGTTTTCCATTTCCTTGCTTCAAATGAATAAGAGTTTGTCATTGGAAATCTGTCATGGTAGCAGCAGGGAACAAGGGAGTAGGTGCCATCCTGCAGCCTCAGCCCCTGGGCTCTTAACGAAGGTCTGATGACAGTTAAAGAAATCTTCATGCATTTTAAGCAGAGTGCTGCTGGGATTTATCACCAGAGAAAGGCAGGTCTAGATGGCAGAGAATTATCTTTGGGACCCTGGATTCCAGAGTTTGGACCCCTCTGTGCCATCCTTTCACTTTCTCTGCTGCTGGGGGCAAAGCAGAAATGCTCACAGAAGTGTTTATTATTGCATTAATCTTCCCTGTATTCAGCCTTCTTGTAGTTTTGCATGGTGGGGTCCTGGTGTAGAGGGATTGTGGTGGGTGGGCTGCTGCAAGGAGCAGCCAGAAGCTTCCCCCAGCCCCACAGCCCAAGCCCAGCGGCTCCAGGCTGAGCAAGGCCGAGCCCATCAGCGCCGGTCACAGCCCCGCCGGGAACCCCAGTGAGGAGGGAAACCCCCCCAGGGAAGGGAGGGAGAAGGGGCAGAGACTCTGCAGGCCCCAGGGGCAGGGAAGGGGGCAGGAGGAGAGGCTGTGCCCCATGTTGGAACAAGCTCCTGGCAGCACCTGCAGCCCCTGGGGACAGGGAGAGGCCCCGCTGGAGCAGGTTTGCTGGGGGCTGCTGACCCTGGGGGGGACCAGGCTGGGCCTGAGGGACACTCTGGGGTTCTCTGGCTGCACCCCACATCCAGGACCCACACTGGAGCCGTTGGGGAAGAGCTGAAGCCCCGTGGGGAAGGATTCCCACTGGAGAAGTTCTGGGAGGACTGTGTGCCATGGGTGGGACCCCATGGTGCAGAGGGGAAGGGTGTGAGTAGTGCCCCCCTGGCTAAGAAGAAGAACAGCTCGTGAGGAACTGACCCAAACCCCCATCTCAAGCTGGATTTAAGTGCCTAAACAGAGGTGTCTAGATGATACACACCAGCCTCTGAGGCAGACACCCTGGGCTCTTCTTGTCAGTGAGTCTGACTGACCCCACCAGGAGAGGTTAGGTTACAACCCATCTCACCCTGAGGTGGATGTCCAAGACCATCCAGCTGAATCACACCCCTACCTGTTTCTCACCTGTAAGTGGGTCTGGGATGACCATCTCAGTGGTCATCCCACTTGAAGACTTTTCCTAGATGAAATGTCAGGGGTAAAGAGAAATGAGTCACCCCTCGTCTCTGCAGCCAGAGGCAACAATAAACAGTGATTTCCTCACTTGCAGGACCTGTATCTTCCTGAATCCCATTCCCCATGTCCAATAATGAGACTTCCATCATCTTCTCCAGCGTCCCACCTCTCCCTTGATGAGAGCTGTATAAATCACCTCCCTCAGCTGCACTGCAGCAGCACATTACATTTCATTGGGCACAAGTGGCAGTAGCTCCAAGTGCAATCAATAGAGCAGTTTTATAGGAGCAATAACATCTAAGGGTTTTTTCTCTGGAACTATGTCCCTTATTCAGGGGGAGACATATGTAGGTAGTAATAATGTTGTCCAGAGCCACAAATGGTTTAACAAAACACCCCAACCTCTGACTGAAATGATTGAGTCTTCTTGGCCTCTTGTTGAAGAAGTGAGGGCAAATTAAGTTTGGAGGTAAGGCTGTGAACAGTATGTTGTGGAATAAGCCCTGATTGGGATGGAGTAGGGACCCCCCAAGGTGAATGAACTGCTGATTGCTGGCTCGTTTAACATGCATTTCCACTTCACAGTGCTTGATATCCCTTCCCCCCTCTTGTTCTGCAAGTGATTAAAATAATTTAGACAAACAAGGAGCTGTTGTTTATCACCTTTACTTCATTTAGACACTTTGCCTTCTTTGTCAGACCTGATAAATGTGCTTGGAGGCTTTTTATATCCTCACATAATAAAGAAATTACCTCTCCCAATGAGAGGTAGATCTCCAAACATACATGACCTTGTCAGCTAGGATGGGTCCTGTTTGGATCTTTAAATAGTCACTGGAGGGGTATGTGGATCTACTTTTAAGATCAATGAGGCACCATAGGGACAACAGATAAACCAACCACCCTCCAGTAAACACAGCAGGAACCACAAAGAGCCTGACCTCCTGTGGAGGTAGCTGCTACTGCTGGGTGTCTGTCAAGCTTAGAATAATAGAATCATAGAATGGCTTGGGTGGGAATGGACCTTGAAGATCAACTCATTCCAACTTTACTCACCTTGACAGGGAGGGAGGGAGGAGGAGAGTGTCAGTTTTTGGGTTGGAGTGAGGCACGTGCCTTGAGGATGATGAGAATTACCCTGTAAAATATGGGTTTGAAGGGAAGTTTGGAAAAAAGCTAAATCATTGAACTATAGAATGGTTTGGGTCAGAAGGGACCTCAAAGATCAACTAATTCCAACCCCTTGCCATGGCCAGGGACACCCCCCACCATCCCAGGGTGCCCCAAACCCCATCCAACCCAGCCTTGAGCCCTGCCAGGGATCCAGAAGCAGCCCCAGCTTCTCTGGGCACCCTGTGCCAGGGCCTCCCCCCTCCTCTGGAAGGATTTCTGTCCCCCAGCCCCTCTCCAGCTGCCCTCCTGCAGCTGAAAGCCATTCTCAAGTCCTTCTCAGGGCTGATCTCCATCCATTCTACACCCTGTCTGTAATTGTGCCTGGGATTGCCTTGACCTGGCATAGTTTCCAAGTCTTAGAAGACTTGTTTCAGCAAAGCTGGGGTTCAGGGAAGTGCAAGGAAAAAGCCTTTTGATGTTCACCCAGTGGAACAGGTTGCCAAGAGACATTCTGCATCACTGGAGGTTTTCAAGACCCAACTGTACAAATCCATGAACATCCCAGTCTGATCCCAGAGCAACATCCTGCTTTGAGCAGCATATTGGGCTAGAGACCTCCTGAAGCCCCTTCCAACCTTAGTTATTCTGTGGTGCTATGATATCCAGCTCCATAACTTGGAGAGCATCTGGTTCTGATTTAGAGGCTGTAAGCAAGCCCATGTTTTGGATAGCAGCAGAACCTGCCCATAACTAATCTCCCATCATGTGACAAGGACCATATGTCATGCCATGTGGTGGTAACTGAGTGGGACTGAGGGAGATTATTAAATCCTTTTTCATCTTCAGGATAAATCTTCTCAGTGGGGAATCTGTATATGCTTAGTGAAGTTGTTCCACTGATTGAATCATGCTTGCCAATAAAAGAATAATCCTCTGCATAATTACTACTTTGGACCTTTCTGATTTTCACTGCCATCATGGGTTGGTGCTGTTCTTGCCTCTCCCATGAAAGAGACTCTGAAATAGCAGCTTCTTTCTGCCATTGGATATATTTCTCAACTATGGCATGATCATTGACAACATTTGAACTCCTCAATGAGCTTGGCAGGTATCCAAACCCTGATGAGAGGAGTGGTCCCTTGTTGCAGAGCCCCAATAAGTCACAGTGTTCTGTTATGATTCACAAATGATTCAAGCAAGGCAGTGCCCAGTGCTCACTGTTCCTTGCTTGATTTATAGGTTTACCTTAAAAAAAACCCAACCCAAACAACCAAAACCCAGGAATGCAATGTGCTTGCAGCTTCCAGTTCTGATTTCAGAGCAAAATCATCTCACACAAGACTGAGGTGAGCTTGTGTCCTGGGATGGTGGGAGTCGTAGAGCTGAGTTACCCTGTCACAGAGTTGAGGAGTCAAAGGATGGAAGAATCATAGAATGGTTGGGGTTGGAAGGGACCCCAAGGGTCCCAGAGCTCCAACCCCCTGCCACAGGCAGGGACACCAACCTCCAGGCCTGGAGCTACACAAGGTTGCCCAGGGCCCCAGCCAACCTGGCCTGGAACACCCCCAGGGACGGGGCACCCACCCCCTCTCTGGGCAGCCCCTTCCAGCCCCTCACCACTCTCTCTGCACAGAACTTCCCCCCAGTCTCTCCTCTCCCCCTTCCCTCCTCCAGCTTCACTCCAGCCCCTTGTCCTGCCAGTCTCTGCCCTTCCCAAGAGCTGATTCCCCTCCTGTTTATCTGCTCCTTGGTTCTGATTTAGAGACTGTGAGCAAGCTCATGAAGATGAAGGCTACCTCAGACCTGCTTGAAATGAGTGGGAAGTGATGTCCTCAAGACTTCATTATCTCTGAGGTAGGTGACTAATCACTTCTATGAATCTAACTCCCATCCTGCCTCCTCACTTTCTCACCAGGAGTCCTCCACCTCTGGAGATCTCTTTCTCTGGGCTTTCTCTGACCATCCTCCATGTGCAGTTCTCCTGTGTGGTAACAACAAGGACAATTTGCCTCAAGTTCCTCATTGCCAAAACCACCAAAATGATCTTATCACTTGTTGTCCCAGATAAACTTAATTCCTTAAATAACTTTCTCAATTCCTGGGCATTTAGCCCAACCAGTCCTTATTACTACTGTAATAAATATTTATCCCCCATCCACTAAGAAAATGATTGTTCCCATTTCAGTTTAGAAAACAAATTACTTCCCAGATTTCCCAGAAAGTCTCATCAAGCCTGTTGAGTGCTGCAGGCACAAGATCTCTTTACTTGTTTTTTAAGATACTGGGTGACTTTCTGAATTCCTTCAGAAACAGGGAATGCTACAGGAGGAAGACACTGGAGAAAACAAGGTGAGCTTCTGGAAGTGGTTGTTCTCAGGTGTGCTCTCTGGCTGGGCTAGCAGACATAGGGAAGGCTTAGAAGTTCCCACATCTGATAGCTGGGGCAGCACACCTCATAGCAGAAAGACAAGTCTTGTCAGAAAGACAATCTCTCCATCATTGGGAATTTGAAAGACCTGGCAATGGGAGCCTACACATCCAAGGCTCTTCACTGCCATAGCAAAGGCAGCATTAGAGCAACCCCAAGCTTCTTCCCTGTAAAACCAGAGCTGAACATCACCAGCTAACTCAGACTCAAAGTACTGTGGGTATCGTAGAAGCTGGGAGGCATCACAAGGGAGGAGGTAAGCCACAGCCAGGAGATAATTCTAAGAAGCAGCTGTTAATCACAGAATCAATCTCCCTGCTGGTGTGTGTAGGGGGGTCACCCCCTACTCAACCACGCTCCATGGCAGCTCAAGGAACGTTTCATGGCCAGGTTGAGGATCATTTCACCAGTTTCAGGATTCTGTTCAAGTCATGGGTGCTTTTATTTCTGCTCCAGCACTCCCAAAAGTGCTTCAAGGGTTAAGCCAGCAGGTCTGGGTTGCCACTGTACTGGGAATGGGAGATCAGTTTTCCTGCCTGTGGTATGGCATGGCATGAATGTATCTGTAACCTGAGCCAGAAAAGCAGCCTGGATGCTGTTGAAGACAGCTCCAGCAGTGAGACCAGAGCTGTGCTCAGTGCTGAACATGATCCTCAGCTAAGCACACAACGCACGTGTCCTTGTTATTCACCCTCAAGCATCATCCCCAACACCTCTCCGACCCCCTCCAGGAGTTAAGGTCTTGTGATGCTCTGTGTGTAAACCAGTCTGAGGATGCTGTGTGTCCCTGGAAATCTTCAAAAATGCAGAGCTGGCTTTGGCAGAGCTCCTGCCTGAACACCTGGCTGCTACCTAGAGCACACTGCTTGTAAATAACCATGCTGGAAGAGGGGCTCTTTACTGCAGTCTTGTCTCTGTGATTGATGTCAAAAACCCAAGCCCAAACCCCAACAAGGAGATTTCAGGTTCCTCAAGCTTTGTAGTGACTTGGATACATTTTGGGACAGACTGCTCTGATGACAGATGGAGATTGGGATGCTACAGGCAGCCCCCAGATGGCTTTGCCCTAGTAGGAGCTGGAAGATTTGTTTTAATCAGTCAGAAATGTCAAGGTTTCTATACTGCTCTGGGGAGCTGGACTGAGCCAGAGCATCACGTGGGGGGTTGGTTTGTTTCTCAAAGCACCCACCATGCACAAACACCAGCCCTGCATGACCCCCACCCAACCCCTCTCCCCCAGCATCTTTCCTCTCCTATGAATACCTGCAAGAAGCCATCAGATTTAAGGAGAGTGGAGCCAATTCTGTGGATAACTGTCCTTCATGAGCTGGCTTTGCTCAACTGACATTTGAATTCAAGGGCTTTTTTCATTCTATTTTCTCTTTTCTTTCATTTTTCTCTGATAAGGCTGCTGCTCCTCTCCAAAACCTCTCACAGCCCCTCACGTGGTTTGTCCCCAATAAACTCTGGGGCACTTTTACATCTTCCAAACACCTGATTTCCTTCTCCACATTATTTCTCTGCAGCAATGACACTCTCCTCTGATTGGACTTGTTGATCTTGAAGGTCTTTTCCAACCTTGATGATTCTAGGATTCTAATTAGGATACCTACTTAGCAATTTCCTCCTCTTGCTGTTAATTACTGTCTCTTTTACAAAGTTTGTCTATCAAGCTGCATGCATAAACCTGTTTTACCCAGAATCTGAGGATTCTGAATCCTATGGAGAAGTTTGTAAGCTCTAGGCAGCAGGAGGAGGGATTCACCCAGTGTAGAGAGGAGGCAATCATGTATTGGGCAGGGAGAAGATGGGCATCCCAGGCGTGGCAGGTGCAGGGTTGTGGTTGTTCAAGGGGGACCTGTCCCCTCTAGACCTCCTCTTGTGGCAATTTGGTCTATATGCTGGTACCTACCAGTGGTAGATGTTGTGGGTGGGCTGGGATGTGGGAATCCCCCCCTTTCTACCCATCTCTTCTACAGCTGTGGATTTGGTCCTACCACCCCTGTTATGTGCCATGGCTCAAGTGAAAGAGCTGCACTGGGTGGCTTATATGCTGCTCTGGAAAGAGTGCAGGATGAGAAATACAGGATGCTGCTAGAGCAGGATGATGAAGCCATCCCCATGCAACCCTGTAGCCTCCCTGACCCTGTGTTGGCATGTCTGATCTAGTGGGGGGTGTCTCTGCCCATGGTAGGGGGTTGGAACTAGATGGTCTTAAAGGTCCCTTTGAACCCAAATCAGACTGTGAGTCTATGATTTTATGATGTGGAAATCTCAGTTTATATCTGAGCTGCAGATGTTTCTGTATGACATCTCCCTCCCTTTACATCTTGCCTCCCCTATGAAGAGAGGCTGAAGGGAGGGTGCAGAGAGGTGGGCGATGGTCTCTGCAGCCAGGGTCCAGGAGCTGGGAGGAGGGGCAATGGGCTCAAGCTGCCCCAGGGCAGGGTCAGCTCAGCTGGGAGGGCAAAGTTCTTCCCTGGCAGAGATGTGGGGCTGTGGCACAGGCTGCCCAGGGAGGGGCTGAGTCCCCACCCCTGGATGTGTTTAAACAAGGGTAGGTGAGGTACTTAGGGAGATGGTTCAGCACAGGATGGGAATGGTTGGACTTGATGATCTTAAAGGGTTTTTCCAATGTTATGATTCTGTGATCCATCACCTCTCTCCTAGACTGCTCAACCTTCCTTCCATGGGACCAGACTGGCTGGTGGGCAGCAGATATGGCTCATGAGCCCCTTGGAGAGCGATAGGGACTGGGAGCCAGACCATAGTGTTGAGCAGCACATGTGTGGACGCTGCATTTGCAGTGGTGTGGGCAGGAAATGCACTTTCCCTTTCCCAGGACATTTTGGACTTGCTGCTTTGAGCTAATGCCACCTTCACCTCCAGACCCTGCAAGACCTTCTCAAGCTGGACAGATAAAGGACAGCCTGACTGAGGCTTTAGAAGCAGCAATAATAACCACGGCCACAGCATTTCCTGACTTGTCAGTGCTTAGCCAAGCAGACCTGCTTCTCACACAGGCTATCTTTTCTAAAACCTCTATCTATAATATCCTAAGGAGACGGGTGGTATGTAGTGTTTCCTAATAAAACAAGAGTTAGCACACTGTGGCATGGAGGTATTACACCACAGACATCAACACCCTGCACCTAGAATAAGAAATGACTGGTGTTTCTCATTTTAAGTGTCATGGAAAGCAAGCACATTTATATTTATTTCTCTCTCTCTCTCTCTCTTTTTTTTCCTTTCTTTCTTTCTTTTTCTTTTCTTTTCCTGGTTGGAATAATGCTGCTGTTGTTTTTCTCTGCACGTTGCTCCAATAGAAGAAAGATGTGGGGCTGTTGGAGAGGGGTCAGAGGAGCCCCGGAGATGCTCAGAGGGCTGGAGCAGCTCCCCTAGGGAGAGAGGCTGAGGGAGCTGGGCTGGGTCAGCCTGGAGAAGAGAAGGCTGTGGGGGGACCTCAGTGCAGCCTCCCCGTCCCTGAAGGGACCCCAGGAACAGGAGGGGAATCAGCTCTTGGGAAGGGCAGAGACTGGCAGGACAAGGGGCTGGAGTGAAGCTGGAGGAGGGAAGGGGGAGAGGAGAGACTGGGGGGAAGTGAGAGTGCAGAGAGAGTGGTGAGGGGCTGGAAGGGGCTGCCCAGAGAGGGGTGGGTGCCCCGTCCCTGGGGGTGTTCCAGGCCAGGTTGGCTGGGGCCCTGGGCACCCTTGTGTAGCTCCAGGCCTGGAGGTTGGTGTCGCTGCCTGTGGCAGGGGGTTGGAGCTCTGGGACCCTTGGGGTCCCTTCCTACCCAGCCCAGTCTATGATTCTATGGTCAGGACCCAGGACTGAGCTGCCTGTTTCCAAGCCACCCCTGACTGCCCAGCTAACTCCATCCTCCCCATGGTAGAAGGTCCCCGTTTCACTTCTATCAGTTGCAATGTCCTCCCTGTCATTCCTACCTAGGTTCCTCATTGATCTCCACCATTTCAGTCCTCCTGAGCTCTGTTTGACATCCCCCTTTGTTTCTGCTTTGGTCCCCAAGTGCCAGTGCTGCAGGGGAGCATTTGTGGTTGGTGGGATTTTTCTGCTGGAGAAAGGGAACTAGGTCCTGATGCTGTTAGGAGATCTCAAGGCTGGTAGGAGATGCCCTGACTCATGCAGTTGCACTTAAGAATATAATTGAAACTAACTGTTTTCTTGCTTTTGAGCTTGTATTGATTCCCTTTTCTTCTCAGTGCCTTTCTTCCCAGACCAAGGTTGACATTAGTTTCTGGGAAGAGGGCTTGGCTTTGTTAAAGATGCTTCTGCTTTAAGATGATGGTATTTGTGTGTTAAGTCATAACAAGCCCATTTTATGTTTTCTGTTGAAGATCTCCAAGCACTTCACACGAAATGAAAGGACCTTATCCTCTTTAAAACCTTCCAAATGTGGCCTACACTAGGGAAAGCACAGAATCACAGGCTTGTTTGGCTTGGAATGGACTTCAAAGATCATTGAGTTCCTACCTCCCTGCCATGGGCAGGGACACCCTCCACTAGCCCCATCCAAATGGCTTCTCCTCTTCTTCTTGCTGGAGAGACAGAGGAGTCCACCTCAGGTACAGGGCTGCACCTTGTAGAGGTTGGGGCTGTATTTTGGGGTGTCTCAGGGCCCATGAAATGAAGCTAGTGTGTCTATATGACACCACTGGACACATCTCTCTGGTTGGCTGAGGAGCAGAGGTGTGAACAGAGATGTCTGATGAATGGCAAAGCTCTGGAAGAAAAAATGGCTCAAGGACCTTGGCAGGAGGAGGACAAAACCATCCCATATCTCCTTGAGATGGCTCTGACCCTATATGGTGGATTTCTCCTGATCAATCTGACATTGCCCTTAACCAACCACCCCATTTAGAAGAGTACCTGAGCCTCTGTCAGCATCACACGCCTGCTTGTGAGGCAGTGCAGCCATCTAATTACTCAGAGGAGTAATTATTAACAGTGTCAGGTTGTGCTTCATGTGTTGTTGACAAACTTCACTAGCTTCCATGAAACTTCAAGTCTAGGAGCTATTTCCATTACATACCTCAGCTCATTTTCATAGGTGAATTTATGGAGCTCATTTAAAAATAGACCAGGTTTTAAAATACTCTTATTCTAAGAAATTATCTTTCTTGGTTTTCCCTTTCTTCAGTTTCATCAGCCATAAAAAATATCCAATGTCTGGAGGCAAAAAAAAGAGAAGCAGAGGAAAGCAAAAAGAGAGATGTAATTAAAAGAAAAAAATCACTGCTCTGTCATTCCTCCACCTCATAAAGCCTTGAATTGCTACAGGAAATGTAAACAGAACGAAAATAAAGCAAAGAAGCAGTAAAAGCTCAGTGAGCAAAGACAGCTTTTGGTGGGCTGGCACATGTTTTAAATGGAGCATATGTTGTTGCCAGAGAGTTTCATGTGCAGAGGGACAACTCATGCACTGGGTAGGGTTTTAATGGAGAAAAAAAAACCAAAATCCACCTCTTCTAAACATTGATAAAATCACATTTTTCTATTCTTTAATTGAGATGCAATGTTTGCTGTGAGTCCTACCAGCAAGGGAGTTGTTTCAGGCTGAATTCCACTTTTCTTTAGGAAAAAAGAATAAAAAGGTGTCAGAACAGAGGCTGTTTCACAAATACTTTGGAGACTCAGAGAGAACAAGACCAGGAGGGACCTTCAGCAACTGTGTGACTCAACTTCTGCCCTCAAGGCAGGGTGAGAAGCCTGTGAACCACTCCCAAAAGAGGTCTTTTTAAACATGTTCTTAAGACCTCCAGCAATGATGTCATTAGCTCTATAGTCCATCAACCCCTTCAGCTCTATTGTTATTAAAAATAGGAACGTGGAGAAGGCTGCTCAGGTCTCTGTGGAAAGAACCTGACCTTATGATTATTTGCATCCTTTGAAATGTTAACCATGTGTTTACTTCCAATATTTTTGGCATTTGGGTCAGGGGGTGGGAAGAGTAATTTTAACAGCTGGTATGTAATCTGTGCATTGCAGATAGCTGAGGTCTAGACACAGGCCAAAGGAGACTAACTATATCAGGTCAACCCAAAACTTGCTCTCCAGATGGGTCACTGGAGAGAAAGTGCAGGTGGTGCCTCAGTTGAAAGCAGCCATAACAAATGACTTGGACCTATAAATGAAGGAGAAAGGGGTTAGTGATGCACAGACAGGCTTTTGGCTTGGTTTAAAGCCCTCAGAATGAATGACTCCTGCCCCAATGTTGTTAATAATGTTTGGGCCAGCCCATGAGCTTCTTCTCCAGGGCAAGGAAAGGAGATGGTTCCTGGGTTGGTTTTAGAGAGCCATTTGCCTCTGTCAGACACTTTTCCATGTGAGAATTAGCTGGCATTGGGTTACTGGCTGAAAAAAACATGTGCTTTGACTCCAGAAGCCTGCTTGTACCCAAAGATGTGCTTGTGGAGAAACCCTGCTTGAGCAGGATTTAATTTCACAGTCAACCTTCAAGGTGCCACGTGGAGCCTCTGGATCAGCTGAGAACAGAGGACTCACTCCCAAATCCCAAACGTGCAATGCAGCCAGTGTTTCTCTGCAGAAGATCCTTCCAGCCTTCAAAAATAGTTTGGTGCCTGGAGGTGGTAAGACTGTAGAAGCTGAATTGCTGAGCAAGACATCACCGCAGAGCACACCATCCTTCCCACTGACCCCACCTCTCAGCCCTAGTTATCTTCTGGAGGGTGACATGGTAAACCAGAGGAGGCATATTCCCTGAGGAAAGTGTTCTAAATGAACTCCCAAATGTATGAAATCTCACAGAAGTCCACAGAAGTCCTAATCTAAGTACCCTTGGCTATTTTCCCAGTTCAATGTCTCTTTTTCCCCCCACATAAAACTCCTTGGCTTGTTCAAAGGATGTTTCCATCAGCTTCAGAGTCTAAGTTGCAACACTTTCATCTACAGCTCAGAGACTGGGAATGGGAAAGTTTCAGGAAATGCAAACACAAGATTAACACTAAAATTAAAGAAACACCTTGTTGTTGTTGATGTCTGATCACCATTGGCTTGCACCAGGTCAAACAGAGTAGGGACTTCAACCTGAATCCTCCAGCTAGCAAAACTCATTGGAAAAGACTTCCTTTTTCTCCTCCCCAAACTTTGCTGCCTCAGCACCAATTTTCCTGAAGTTTTCTGCCAGCATCTTTCCTCCTGGCTCTTTTTTTTTTCCCTATGTTGTTCAACACTCAGCTCCAACATCCTCTGGTGGTGACTGTTCTTTCTCTTGGCTTAGCAGGGGTCTGGGGTCTGACTCAATCCTCTTTCTTTCCCTCCTCAGCCTATTACAGCTATTCAGTCATTTTGTTTGCTGAATTAATGAATTAATTAGTTTATTTATTGGGGAGGGGAGAGGTCCCAGTGGGAATCTGGAGTCTTTTAGCACGTGGCAAGCATTTCACTCTGCAATTATCATCGGTGCTGCTAATCTGCTTGGAGTGGAGCTGGCCCTGCTCAAAAACGTGCTTGTGGCTTTCCTCATCTTTGGCTCTTTGCTGTGGTTTCGTCCCTTTCTGAATCCCCCAGTGTTCAGGAAGAGCCAGGGCAGCTCTCACGCTCTGTTTTCTCTCCTCCTTTACTTCTTCCCTGGCATTCCCCAGGTTTTCACTTGCAGCCCATGTTATTTTTTTTTTCAAATGCAGGTGGAAAACATTATGTTCCACAGGTTTTCTTCACACTGGATGTAAAATGAAGATTACTCTGATTACTCTCTGTATTATTCCCTTTTTTTCCCCTCTCCTTCCCACGTCCTTTACCTCTTCCTGACTTCTCTGGTCCTATCAACATCCCACCAACTTCCAGCTATTCATGTACATCAGATGTGCACCATGGTGTGTGGGTCTCATCACCACAAAGAGCTTTCCAGTGGCAGCATGGAAACATAGGAAACCTCCTTGATGAAATACTGTATATAAAGCACTGCCTGAGGGGCATCATTTGCAGAGCAGGGAGGCAGCACAGGCTCTGCTGGGTTCGATTCTTTGCTTTTTGTAATAATTGTCATTTTTGCAACATACCCATGCCAGCAGTAGAAACATTTGTCATCCTCTTTGAGCAAAACCAGCAGATAAACAAGGCTTTGTGCCTGTTTGCTTTGGTTAGCAAGGTTATAAATAACCCATCTGCAGAATATAAGCTGGGGACGTTGTCTAGGGGGGGGTCTGGCACCAGATAATAAGAGTCCCCTCACCATAACGTGGGGAATCTGTTTCAAAGACCTATTTCTCATTGCTTTCCCAGTAGCAATATTTAAAAGAGGACTGGGAGGAAATGAAAAATGACACCCAATCCCCACTTTTCTAGGGATAACCTGCCCCATTTCCAGGGGGTTACTCACCATCACTCTGAAAAAGGTGCATCGAGTGGCTACCTTGAACCTGACTGAATTTACCTTCTGCTTCCACACACTTCTCAGGCTGGCTTCTGCCTTTGTATTGTAAATCTTTTTCCCTGTTGCAGCTTTGTCTAAACCATGACTGAACTTCTTCTCCAGGAGTCCTGCTCGTGTCAGGAGAAGTACGTGACCCAAGAGGGCTCTTTTATTTTCAGCATGGTGTGATCCTCCAGAGCATTTCCATCATCTTTTGTCTCAACTTCCATCATGCCATTCATGATTGATTCTCTTGCTTTCTCTAAGGCTTTGCTCAGTTATTTGTTATCTCTCTTTGGGCACCATTGTGTTCCAATCAATGAAGTCATCTGCTTAATGTTCAGTAGGCCATAAAAAATAAAGTGGGAGCTGGCAGGGGGGTTATTTTGAGATCAGACACATTTGTGCTTCCTTGGCTAGTGGCCAGGAGACCATAAATGTAAAATGGGACAGTATAGTTTTTCCCTTGAGTATGTGCTCTGGATTTATGTTCAAAACAACGCAGCAGAAATAGAAAAGGTCTAGACTTGAAGCTGAAGAAATGCTGCAGCACTGCTGTAGCAAGGGACTACAGAAATGATCTTAACCACTAATCAGTCCCCAGCACCTTCCCACAGCTGAGTCCTGGTGAACTTCCCTGGAATTAGAGTTGAATTGCAGCAGCAAGAGAGGATAATGAGGCCCACTAATTGGAGGTAAGAGTGATGCAGTAGCCAACAGCCCAGTGCAACTAACTACAGGCTGAGTCTGCTTGGGGTTGTGAGATTTTATACAACTGCTGCCTTAGCTGGTTGATGAAAGAAAGCAAAGGGAAATGGCTTGTGTCTGCAGCACTTGTACCAAATAGGATGTTCCTGCATCTCGACCTTACTTCCATGGGCCCAGCTCCTCATAAAATCATCAAAGCATAGGAAGGATTGGGTTGGAAGAGACATTTAAAGGTCATCAAGTCCATGAGCGTTGGGTAGATGACATCTTCATGACGTCTTCAACTAGATCTGGTTGCTCAGAGGCCTGTCCAACCTGACCTGGGGTGTTTAGAGGGATGGAACATACAAAACCTCTTTGGGCAACCTGTGCTATTGTTTCACCACTCTTGTAAAAATAAAATATTCCTTATATCTAGTCACAGAATCACAGAAATATCTTCTTAGATCCTGATTTGTTAAGGGTTTCCACATCTTTAACCTTGAACTGGTGAAGGAGGTGATGGTCCCCAGGTACTCAACCTTGGACATGCAGCCAACATTAGATAATTTCAACACAAAATTGCATTCTTTGTGGATAATGCTTCCCAAAACAAGTCTGCTTTTCACTATGAAAAATCCATTTTGAGATGTTTCTCAGGTGTGTGGTTGTTGTTCCTCCCCTTTCTTGCAGAGAGGTTTCTCTGATGAGGCTGCATCTCCCTGAACTTTTCCTTGAGCTCAGAGCAGGTATCTCTGCCAGAGGTTTTCTCTGGATACGTTCTCCATATTCTCTGGAGATATTTTCCAGGGCTGTCTGTGCCAATGAGATGGAAACTATAGTGTGGCAATATCTTACAGACATATAAGTATGTGGGGGGGTGTGTACTTAGATATATACACGCTTGTCAGTGTGTTGATGTCTGGGGTGCTGCCCCAGGGCAGAGACTGGCAGGACAAGGGGGCTGGAGTGAAGCTGGAGGAGGGAAGGGGGAGAGGAGAGACTGGGGGGAAGTTCTGTGCAGAGAGAGTGGTGAGGGGCTGGAAGGGGCTGCCCAGAGAGGGGGTGGGTGCCCCGTCCCTGGGGGTGTTCCAGGCCAGGTTGGCTGGGGCCCTGGGCAACCTTGTGTAGCTCCAGGCCTGGAGGTTGGTGGCCTTGCCTGTGGCAGGGGGTTGGAGCTCTGGGACCCTTGGGGTCCCTCCCAACCCAGCCCAGTCTGGGATTCTATGATTCTATGATTCTATGTGATATAAGTCCTCTGCAGCCCCAAATGTGTTTGGAGGGTGTTATGTTTAAACCTGGTGAAGAAAGGAATGGGCTTGCTCCTGTCAAGGGAGTGGTTTCTGAGGAAGTTGATAGTGATGATGGGTGGCAAACATTATTGAAGACAACTTTGCATCATCAGTTCAGGACCTGTCCATGATGTCAGTCACAGCAGGTTCTGCTGAACCGGACCAAAGAAAATACAGTGTGCTCCTGGTGTGGAGTTAAATCTCACTCTAAAGGAAAGACAGACAAGTTAGCCCCAGGATGACAACTTTAAAAACATTTTTGGGATTTTTGTTGTCTTTGGAGGGAGATTCTTGTTGCATTCATCATTCTTCTCTTTTACCAACCATAGATGAGAAGGAACCAGAATTTCTGATGATGGGACTGAACAAGGTTTCAGATGATGGGCATCTATTTTGTAGTCACAACCCACACAGGAAATAGGCTTAATCCCTCTCTGGACTTTAATTCCCATATCTATATCGAGAGGACAAAAATTCTTCCTTTGCTTTTCCTTACATCAGACCTCAAATTCCTGTGGGCTAATGCAACGTCCTCCCTTTTCCCTCCCATGTCCTCACATTGCTGTGGGATTCTGTGTGCTCCCACAATCTAAACTATAATTTCAATAAGGCCAACCAGCTGTTCCTGAAGGAGAGGACACTCCTGAAAGCTCCCGGAGCTCCCAGCCTTCTGGAAGTCCTATATCTCCTGGGAACATCTTTCTGGGCCTCTTCTTTTCTGTGCCCTCTGCTAATTGCATGCTCATATTCACTGACTTTCCAAAGGGATGGTAAAGTGTTGCAGAAATTTGTTGCCAGAAAAATTAAGCCTTTTCCAGAGTTTTTCTGCCCCGAATTGACTTGTTTCTGCTGTGGCTGGAGGAACCACCCTTCCTCTTGGATGTGACTTACCTTGGACATGTTCATCCCTGAAGATCAGGGAACAGAACGTGTTCCTGCTGCCAACATTCAGACCTCCACTCTCAAGATCAAAAGGTTGAAAGAATGGTTTGCAAAGAGCCTGTGTAATTATTTGAGACAGCCACTGCTTCAAATGGGGCTTGTTGCTCCAATACCAGCTAAGCTTCTCATTTTCTTCTGTCCAGACTGGTGTAAAGGCTCTTTGATGAAAGTAAAAGCATATTTACACATAGCCCAAATATCATAAACATACTCCTCAGGGGTATATTGTCCCAGAGTTTGCAGAGATGCCTTGCCTTGATGCCAACAGCAGTTCCAACCAAGAACCAACCACACCTGCTCAGTCCTAGGTGCAGACAAGTTCATGCTTTCACTTAATTGCTTCTCCTCTCCTCTACCCCCTCTTTGTCTCTCAGGACTTCTGAGTGGCAGGCCTCATCCAAAGGGGTTCTGGAATCCTTTCCTGTTCCACCCATGGGTCTTGAGTTGAGCTGTGTGGGGTGATGGACCATCCGCTGGGTTATTCCACCTTTCCACTTCTGCCTCCAGGCTCAGCAGGCTCAGCAAAGGGAGCAATGGGAAAGGCTAGATTCGGATTTTGGATGGTTCAGACCATCCCTGGCATGACCCCGCTTTGCCCTCTGGTGTGATCTCATGGCACTGCAGGCTTTGGCATCCACATGTCAACCCCTGTGGCCTGCTATTCTGTGGTTCTCCAGCAAGGAGCAGCCTCCAGCTGAGCTATTGGGTTATGTACAAGACCGAGATGTAACAGAGAGAAGACTCAACTCCTGAAACACCCTGGAGAAGGAACCAGCTGGCTGGTCTTTATGGGTGGGATTTATCTCCATTAACAGCAGCTGCCTAAATATGGGGTATCCAATTAACAGGACCTCTTTGGGTTCCCTCTAAAGCCAATAGGGAGAGATTGGGTACTGCAGAGGCTGGCTTGTTCTGCCCCAAGATTGGTGTGCAGCAAAGATGCCCTGGATTGCCTTCTGAAGGCAATTTCTCATTCTTGGACAGGTGCTAGATAACAAGTTTAGACAAGATGGTACCTTTTGATGGCTCAACCTGCCCAGCATGAATCCTGTTCTTTCTAGATCCTGACTCCATTTGTGGATGCCAACGTTAGCTTTCCTCCTACCCTTGTTATTAGCTCTGATCTGATGATGGGAACAGGACTGGAGATATCTCCCAAAATTCACCTCTTTGGTGACAACATATCATAACCTTTCTCTCCCATCTCCTTTTTTCTCTCTAACTGGAAGCTTCCCAGTTCAAGCTGCCTAGACAGAGAACTCAAAACACAACACAATGCCCTACAAGCAAAGTCTTTCTTTGACATTTGTTGACTTCTTTGGCTTCAGACTCTGCAGGAAGCCCTGGGGATTTCATTAGGACGACTCACATAATGAAGTGTAAAGTCTTTTGCAGCAACAGCTTCTAGCAAATACTTGTAAACTAGACAAAACCAAGGCTCAATAACTGGAGCTTGCCCACTGATGCTGTTTAATAGTTTGCAGCACAGCTCTGACCCATGGCAACTTGTGATCTCCTAGTCACATCCTTTTAATTGCCTGCATATGGAAAAGGGCATAGCCCATACCAAGAACATCCTCTCCTATGCTGTGTAGAGAAAGACAACTTTTTTTGGGGAAAAGAGGGTTTGGCTGTACCAATGTCAGCCCTACTGTATGTGATGCCATTGCCATCAGGGCTACAAGTGTCTACATTGCTAAATTTTCATCTGGCTTGGTTTTGGCTGAGGTCAGGTGCAATTCTCCTAGGAAGTTCTCCCAGACATGGTGTGGAAGTTTATGTGGGTGAAGAAGAACTTTGAGCATGAAAATAGAGTAATATTGGGGGTGCAGGATGTGTTGTACCATCTGATGACTGTGATGGAGGTCACACAAGCCCAAAGATTGCTCCAGGACATCTCATTTACTAGTGCAGACATGGCCATGGCCAGCTCAGCCTTTTGGTTCATTCTGAGTAGAGCCAGAGGTGGTATGTGAACCACTTCCAAGCCCACGGAGGAAAACCCAGTGACGAATGGGATTTTTGCTTTCCAAGCACATGGGATCATGCCCAGTGCAGTGTGTCTTCAGTTCAGAGCCCATCCATGACTCCTTTGACTGCTTGGGTGCATCTGTACAGTTCAGTGCAAAAGAGCAGCAGCCCAGTGACAGTAAACCTGGAAATAACTTTCCACCACTGCTCTCCCAACCTCTTTGAATGGATATCCTTCACACTCCAGCAGCTTTATAAGCTAAATATTCACACCTCATTGATTGCTGCCTGGATGTTTATAGGATCTGGGCAAAGCTGCCAGAATGGAGGGAAGGATAAGAGAGCAAAGGAATTCCAGCAGATGCCTCAGTGAAGTTTCATGTGCAGACTTGGACTGGGGGGATTGTCTGCCTCTGTCTCAGCCAGGAACGTGGCTGTTCGAAATGACATCATGGGATACCCTGTTAATCTTGTCTGCCTGTTCTTCTAGATCAGGTTTCACTGTGCAAATCTCTCATCTGGTTTTTTAAAACCTGCCAAGAAGCCTGCCCTTAGAGTGACACCAGCGTTTATCTCCTCACGCCTTGTGCCACTGCACCTGCTCCTCATGGGAAATTACCTGGAAAGAGTCTGGGGTTGCTTCTTCTCCCTCTTCCCTGTCTTCATGGGCAGCCCCTTTTCAGTGGTCTGTGGGGACAGGACAAGGGGCAATGGCTGCAAGTTGGAGCACAGGAAGTTCTGCACCAACATGGGGAAGAACTTTTCCCCAGTGAGGGTGAGGGAGCCCTGGGACAGGCTGCCCAGGGGGTGTGGAGTCTCCTTCTCTGGAGATATTCAAGACCCATCTGGACACCAACCTGTGCAATATGAGCTGGGGAGCTGCTTTGGCAGGGAGGTTGGACATGATGATCTCTGGAGGTCCCTTCCAACCCCTATGATTCTGTGATTCTATGATTATAATGTCCCTGATGCCACATCCATGCACTGAGAACAAGAAAGCCCACCCACAGTCCATCTCTCAGTACCTCTGGATCTGGCCATGAGAAAATCCCCAGTGAACTTCACCTCACTGAAATGGAAATGGTTTTTTAAAGGCAGAAGTCTGCACTGTGACTTGTCAGCTTAGGTCATCTCCACCGTCTGGATTGGGGTTTGTTCCCTCCTAGAGCAGAAGTGTCAAATGGTTTGGGCAGGTTGCATCTCAGCAGTGCCAGTGTCTCTGCAAAAGCAAAAGCAAAAAAAAATCCCAAACCAACCAACCAACCAACCAACCAACCAACCAACCAAAAAAAAGATGGGGTGTGTTGCTGTGATGTGGATCTCTGTGGTGATGAGAGCTGAAACCTAGGATCAACTCCTTTCATACTCCCACCCTCTAACTATCCTATTTACTCAAGACATCCCAGAAAGGACAGCTTTTCTAGGGTATCCTCCACAGCATCTTTTTCCCATTGGAGGAAACTGTTGAGTGGATAGTGGTTAGTCCTAGAGAAGTGCCTCTTTACCTCCACTCTTTACCTCTTTACCTCATTATGCCTCTTTACCTCCACAAAGGCTCCAGAGGAACCCTCTCAACTAACAAATGTGGGGTTTGTCATAGATGATGTAAGGTGAGCACCATCCTCATGATGATTTGCCTTTCTAACTTGAGAAAGGGTAGAAGGAGCACAGATTGCTCCCTTAGAGAAAGATCATACAGTGATTAAAATAACAAAAATACCCCCCTCCCCCTAACAAATGAAGTTTGAAAGCCCTGTAAAACTTCAGCTTTAGAGAGATGTAGAATAGTAATAATAATAATAATAATAATAATAATAATAATAATAATAATAATAATAACAACAACAACAACAATAGATTATTCAAAGTTTCCAGAAGATGCTGTTGGCTTCTCTGTGGCACCCAAGGCATAAATCATCCTTGAGCTCTATTAAACATCTCACATCTGCAAAGAAGGTTTGCTGCATAAAGTCCCTGTGTAAGGGGACAAGACGACCTTTTGAGAGCAGCAGAGTGTGGTGACTACCCACCCTCCCCACCAAAACCCAGCTTTGCATTATTTGGATGATTTTATCCCTGCCCATTGGATTTACTCCAGGAAACTCATCTGGAGAAGTTGGACTTGGGAATGCAGGAGGAACTGGAATACAACAGTGCCATGTCTCTACCCCTATTTGGGAGAAGAACCTCAGCTGTAGGACATGGCTGTGACCTCTTTGGTCCCCTTGTGTTCAGAGATGGCAATTTGCAGTAATGTAGGATGCTCTTCCATTGATTTTGGTGAAAAATGCTGCATGATGTCCCAAAGCCACAGCTCTGATTTGGCTGTTGGAGGATTTCTGTGCAGCAATGGGAACTCTGGTAGGATGTGTAAGGTGGTGTTTCCTCTTGCCTGGCAGTGACCTCAGCTCTGCCTGGCTCATGAGGCCACATTCCCTTCAGCAGTGTCTGTCTGCTGAAGGGCTTTTAAGTGTACACACAAACACACAGCCCTGGTGGAATGACTCCTGTGTGTTGTGGTGCTTTGATCTTTGGGTCTTGCAGACCTTTGTAGGATTGCTGATAGCTGCAGAGAGGTTTGCCAATGCTATGAAGGCTGTATCCAAGCCATGGAAGTCCATGTGCCTGTTTGCATCTACAGGGAGCTGCCTCTAGACATTTCACCAATCATCCTCAGTGCACTATTAGTTGCACACTTATCAGTGTGCTGGACCCAGTTTGAAATGGGGCTTAAGTTCTTATGTGCATGCATTAGAGAGGTGGTTCACAGGCATGAATATATACATCCTTAATTAACACCCATTCTGGGGGGTTATCTTACTGCTATCACTTCTTATCTTTTGGAAAGTTAAAAGGAAACCTTCCAATCCCTGAAGGGAGCAGAGAAACAGGAGGGGAATCAACTTTTTCAAAGGGTAGATAATGGCAGGACAAGGGGGATGGATTAAAGCTGAAGGAGGGAAGGTTTAAATTAGATATTAGGAGGAAGTTTTTTTACAGAGAGGGTGGTGAGGGGCTGGAAGGGGCTGCCCAGAGAGGGGGTGGGTGCCCCGTTCCTGGAGGTGTTCAAGACCTGGGCAACCTTGTGTAGCTCCAGGTCTGGAGGTTGGTGTCCCTGCCTGTGGCAGGGGGTTGGAGGTCTGTAATCCTTGGGGTCCCTCCCAACCCATGCCATTCTATGATTCTATGAAAACCTCTCAGCTTCATTTCTGACCACGGTAAAGCCGTTTGGGATGTGCTCTGCCCACCACAAGATCTCCCTGTTATTATAACTGATGAGCAATGGAAGCTTGTGACCATTAGCCTTCAAACAAACCATCATAGTGAAATGAGGTATGAAAGGCTGCAACTTGCATTTCAGATTCCCTTAACTACATTGTGCCTTTTTAGACTCTCTAGCTAATAACATTATACTGTTCCCATTACCTTTCCAAATCGCATTATTTGAACCCGCTCTTGTTCTCTATTACCTCCAGTCCCATTAAATAGGAAAGATGTATTAAACACACCAATTAATGTTTTCCTGCCATTAGCACAATTCCCGCTGGTGGAATCACGATCGCTCCGTTCCATTCCCCTCTTTCTCCCACTAGCATCAGGACAATTCAATTCTCTTTGCTATAATCAGAAACAGGCTCAGAAGGGGGAGCACGTGAAAGCGATTCTGGGTATTAGATGTGATTTAGGGGATGCTGTGTAGCCCTTGTTGTCAAGGCAAACTTACAGAGTCACAGAATCATAGGGGTTGGAAGGGACCCCCAGAGCCCATGGGGTCTAACCCCCTGCCCAAACAGGGTCCCTAGGGCAGGGGCTGGAATCTCTCCAGACAAGGAGACTCCACACCCCCTGGGCAGCCTGTCCCAGGGCTCCCTCACACTCACCAGCAAGAAGTTCTTCCCCACATTGGGGGGAACTCCCTGTGCTCCAACTTGAGCCCATCGCCCCTTGTCCTGTCCCCACAGACACTGAGCAGAGGCTGCCCATGGCCCCCTGGCTCCCACCCTTCAGCTCTTGAGAACCAGTGATCAGATCCCCTCTCAGGCTTCTTCTCTCCAGGCTCAACAGCCCCAGTTCTTTCAGCCTATGACTTCCTTCTCTTCTGGTAGCCTTTGCAGGAGGTTGTAGGGCAGATGATGTAAATACACCTCACCCTTCACCATGTGTTCTCACATTCATTCTCTTCTCTGGTGTAAAATGTTTCTCTTCTCATCCCTTTTTCTGCCCACACCCTGCACAGGGCAGAAATAATTCCACATAAAAACACCTGGTTGATCCACAGTTTGAGCTGTCAGAGTCCTAATCTGTTAGATGCTCCTTAACAGCCCAACATCTAAGTGGAAAGACTCAGACTCATAGTCACCACACACTCCCCCTGTGACTGCTGCTCTTTAACTGCACAATGGTAACAAGAAAGGCAATTTCAAACATATAAACATAACCTCCTAATAAGTGCCATTCATTTATCTTCAAAGACCTTCATGAACATCTGTCCTCAGCTGGTTGAACCACCATCTGGGGGTAGCAAGAGAATTTCACTGAGGTCTGAACAAGATGCCTGCTCTCTAAGCATCTGAGCCCCATCAGAGCTGTCTAAGAAGCAGGGGTGAATCATCCTTTTAACTATTGGTCTCCATCCAGGACTATTGAGAGACCTCAAAGGACTGTCTGAGACGATATTCTCCGCTGCTAAATAATTAATTTAATTAATTAAAAATTCATCCTAAATGGCGGAAGGAGGATGCAGGCTCAGATGTCCCATTTGCTGTCACACTGGAGTCTGCTCATTTTCCTTACAAGGTGTTTCTTGGAGAAATAATCACCCAAATGAGACTGGGAGGGTCCTTGAGAACTTAAATCAACCATCCGTGGTCCTGAAGTTTGGACCAGCTCCACTTCAGTAATTTCTGTTGGAAGTAAAGCAACGAATTGTTAAAAACAGCCAATAAATGGAGCTGTGGAGAACATAAGAACCAACAGTGTCTTTGCATTGCTGTCTAATAGTACCATTGTCATCTTCTTTGTCATCTTTCTCCAATGCTTCCAAAACTTCATGTGTTCTAACCAAGGCAGCAGCCACTGCATGTGGGGTTTGTACCTATGTGCACACACTTAGTTTAATCATCTTTTTTTTTTCTTTTTCTCCCTTTTTTGGAACATTTTTGGGATCTGTCCATTGTTTATCACACTGTGGTGCTGCTGAATTTAGAGGAACAAGGAAGCCTGTGTGATGATGTTGCTTGCAAGTTGTAACTACATTTAGTTCTCACTCTTCCAGGAATGTCTTGCTAGGGATTTCTCTCACATCTTTCCCTCCATCTTTTCTATCAGATTCTTATTTCTCTAAAACTTGTCATTCAAGTCCACATCTAAGCTCTTTCTTTGAAGTCAAGATGCAGGTTGTCCTATGCAGTGCTTGGATACTTTATTCCTTGAATTTTATAGAATCACAGAATCACAGGGGTTGGAAGGGACCTCAAGAGAACATCAGGTCCAACACCCCCACCAAAGCAGGGTCCCTAGGACAGGGGCTGGAATCTCTCCAGACAAGGAGACTCCACACCCCCTGGGCAGCCTGTCCCAGGGCTCCCTCACCCTCACCAGCAAGAAGTTCTTCCCCACATTGGGGGGAACTCCCTGGGCTCCAACTTGAGCCCATCACCCCTTGTCCTGTCCCCACAGACACTGAGCAGAGGCTGCCCATGGCCCCCTGGCTCCCACCCTGCAGCTCTTGAGAACCAGTGATCAGATCCCCTCTCAGGCTTCTTCTCTCCAGGCTCAACAGCCCCAGCTCCCTCAGCCTTTCCTCCCAGGGGAGATGCTCCAGGCCCTTCAGCATCTCTGTCCCTCCTCTGGACTCTCTCCAGGAGATCCCTGGCTGGTTGATCCCAGGGAGCCCAGCACTGGACACAACACTCCAGGTGGGGCCTGACCAGGGTAGAGCAGAGGGGGAGGATCCCCTCCTCCAAGTTTCAGAGTTAATCTCCTCCCTGTGGGTTCAGTAAAAGTGTCAATTGCTTCCACATAATCTATTTCTGGAGATAAATATGGGCTTTTTATCACTCTCCTTGGCTACAAAATGGAGGCTTCTGCTTCAGAAGGAAGGCTGCAATCGCCACCAGTGTTCACACAGTAAAATGAAATTCATAATTCGACACAGACATCTTCCCTGAAGCCACTGCAGCGATGACAGAAATATTAGGCACTCGGCTGCTAACTGGCAAAATCTGCTCTAAGAAAGATAAGCTGATTTCCTGGAGCAGTTGGAAAGGAATGCCTTTTCCTCATGCAATTTAACTTACTTCTTTATTTTGTGCAATCATTTGGACTTTCTTAAAACCTGCTCATGAATCTTAGAAGAGGATTTAACCCCAAGTCTTCCCTTATTCTGAATCTGCTTGGAGAAAAATACCTTCAGTCTCTTGCACTGGCAGAAGACTGGGAAGGTGTTTGTCCTACAACAATTGCTGCTTTTTTCTTCACAGTGTTCTTGCTGGAAAACCTGTTATTTCCTTTAAAAGGGGACATGTTTGTTTAAAAGTTCATTTGAAGAGTAATAATTGAAAGAACACAACGAGGAATCCCTTGAGGAAAAAAAATTGGTGGCACCTTAGAGTGTCTTGTCTACAGCCTGATCGACTAATTAAGGATGAGAGTGGGATTTGCATATCAGGGTTTGCTGGATGGTCTTCAAGCAGTCACTTTCTCACCCCAAAAATACACTCTGGTGGTGATTCAAAGGTTTGAGTCAAACAGCCACCTCTTCCTGGGGGAGGAACAAGATAGAAAATAAAAGAACAACATAAAATAAATCAGGAAAGTAATTCCTGGCAGGCAGTATAAACGTCTGTCTGTGGTTACTCATGACTTAATTCCTTGTCCCTCGGAGAGGACTCAGTCCTGTTAAGCTCTGAGCTGGGTAACTGCCCATTACTTTTGTGGTAAGGTCATAAAAATCCTTACTTTTCTCATCTTTGAGCTGGCAGAGGACATGGAGGGGGTCAATGTGTGGTATGGCCATGTTCTTAAGGATGACTTCCAGGAGGAAAATGAGCGAGTTTATCAGTTTAAAACCAGCTCATAGAATTAAATTAGCTTGAATCTATGAGGTCTCAAATGCATCAGGGTCTGGCTGGCGGGTTGGTACAGCAGGGTCCATCTCCCTTCCCATTAGCATGTTTTTTGAAGGCACCATAGCATCAAGAGTAGCAATTCTCAGAGATCGTGCTCAGATGCTGGATTATTATTATTATAGCTATGGGAAATTATATGGTATTATGGTCTGGCAAGACCTGAAAGAACTTGGTCTGTGTCTGAACGGGAAGTGAGCTTGGAATGGGGTCCAGGTTATTTTGGACACATGGTGGTTTGATACAGGCAGTTGCAAAGATTATATCAGTGCTGGCTCTTGAGAGAAAGCAGATTGAGCCAGATTTTGCCACATTTAAAACTGAAATAAACAATCCATTGGGCTGATTCACACAGGCTAGCTGATCTCCCCCCCCCCCCCCCTTTGTTCTTTGACTGTGTTTTTGTCTCCTATCACGTTCTTTGACTGTGTTTTTGTCTCCTATCACGTTCTTTGACTGTGTTTTTGTCTCCTATCATGTTCTTTGACTGTGTTTTTGTCTCCTATCAATCAGTAAGTTAATCTGTCACAGAGATTTCCCTCACTGCTTCAGACAAGCAATAGGCTTTGCCAAAGCTCTTCCATGGTTGGACACAAGCATCTGTGGACAATACATGGTGGTGCTGCTAACAGGGAGAAGGGCAAAACGTGGACACACCTGAAAGTCCAGTTCTAGGAGGGAGCTTTGGGATTTTAAATGCCCCTTATGATTTCTTGCTCAATGGTAGACTAAATTCAGTCTTGGTTTTGTCTGTAGATACAAGGAGGTGGTGGAGACTTTTCTTTTTCCTGTATCCCATGGAGAAACCTGACCATCAGTAGATGCCATGGCAAGATCAGAGGTCAGAGCAGATACTCTAGGACCATCTCCAAGCTTCTCCTTCCAGCAGCCTGCAGCTCCAGGAGTCCCAGAGCTGGCTTGCATCTTGTGTTTGTGCCTGTGTGTGCATGAGGTGCCAAATTCCTGATGACTCACCCTCTGGGAAGACCTCTCTGGCCTGACATGGGTGACTTACCTGAGATGTCCACGAGAAGACCCTTCCCACCCAACATTACACTCTGCAGGCACTTGCTTTAGGTTTTAGCATGAACTAAACTCTGTCTGAGATGTGATTCTGCTGTCTACTGACCAAAAAAGGGAGTTTGAACAAGGTCAGCTGGAAGCACCTACGTTTTGAAAATCTCCCCTTGACTGCAGGGCTCTCACCCTTAATATTTGGGTAACTGAAGTTACATAAACTCATCCAAAGGAGAAAGGAAAAGGGGAATGAAACCACCTAAGCATGTGCCCATCCCAGTAGACACGGATCTACCTCTCTAGGTGCCTGTAATTGAAAAAATGAGTGTTCAAAGACTTGCCTGGAGCTATGTGGAGAAGTTCTGACAAAACAAGAGAAGCAGGTTGATAGTTTAGTCTGACTGATTGAACTAAAACCAGGGGAACATAAAAAAACCACATGGAAGAAGAGGAAATGGGATTAGTCTTTGTGAGAGCTGACCTGCCCCCAAAAAACCCCTACTAGTGATTATTCAAGTATTACCACAGTCTGTGGCTGTCCTGAATTTAATGCAGCTTGTTTGGTTAATGTTTCCTGGTTGGATTTGGAGAATTACAACTGAGCAGGTGTAAGGCCATACTCAACCTAACTGGAAGGTCCTTGCTAATGCCCAGGTCACTGAGTCATGGCTGTGGTACCCATTCATCCCTGTTCCTCTTTTTCAGGTGCAGTATGTTGAATGGGATGGTTCTCAATACCATCTGTGTGAGGGACCTTGCCAGGTGCCTTTGCCAAACTCAAAGAAATCAGTGGAAGGGGGAAAAAACACAGTGATGGACTCTTTGCATTTGATTTCAGATCCTGCTCAAATCCAAACCCAACAATAAAGAATCACAGAATCACAGAATCACAGAATCACAAGGTTGGAAGAGACCTTTGAAGATCATCAAGTCCAACCATTCCCATCCTGTGCTAAACCAGATCCCTAAATACCTCATCTACCCTTTTTTTAAACACATCCAGGGAAGGTGACGCAACCCCCTCCCTGGGCAGCCTGTTCCAGCCCTGACAACTTTCAGTAACAGATTTTTTTCTAATATCCAATCTAAACCTGCCCTGGTGCAGCTTTGTTCCATTTCCCCTTGTCCCATCTCCTGTCACCTGGCTGAAGAGACCATCGCCCACCTCTCTACACCCTCCCTTCAGGTAGTTGTAGGTGGTGAGAAGGTCTCCCCTCAGCCTCCTCTTCAACAGGCTAAACATCCCCAGCTCCCTCAGCTGCTCCTCAGAGGATTTGCCCTCCAGCCCCTTCCCCAGCCTGGTTGCCCTTCTCTGGACTCGCTCCAGGACCTCAATGTCCTTCTTATGGTGGGGAACCCAGAACTGAACATAGTACTCAAGGTGTGGCCTCACCAATGCCCAGTCCAGGGGCACAATTACCTCCCTAGACCTACTGACCACACTGTTTTTGATACAAGCCAGGATGCCCTTGGCCTTCTTGATTGCCCAGGCACACTGCTGGCTCATATTCAGCCTGGTGTCAACCAACACCCCCAGGTCCTTCTCTTCCTGACAGCTCTCCAGCCAGTCTCCCCCAAGTCTGTAGGGTTGCAGGGGGTTGTTATGTCCCAAAGGAGAGGAATCTGAATCTGATAATAGACACAGGCTGCAAGAGAGGAGCAGAGTCCTCCAACTGCATTGGAGACATTAGAAAAGACATCTGGGTTGGATGTGATGTACCCTGGCAAAAAAAAATTTGGAGGCAAGATGTGTTCCCTGCTTGGTGCTCTATGACTTGCAAAGATGAGAGGTGATGAGTGTGTGTGAGTGATAACCGAGGCTGGAGATTGTCTCCTGCATGACAGGCTCCGTGTACTGTTGGAATGGGACCTCATGGGTGGTGCCTGGCACTGCTCTGCTTTCCCTGACTTGACACCCCCTCCTCCTCTCAAATGCCAGATGAGAGGAATGTCTACACCACAAAGTAAATAGTCCTGCAGTCTATATGCTCTCTGCCTGCACTCCTGGCCCTGTAGCTCGTGCACACTGGGTGGGATCCATGCTCAATAAAGCTGGAAGAGAGTGAGGGAAGAGAGGCTGAGGGAGCTGGGCTGGGTCAGCCTGCAGAAGAGAAGGCTGTGGGGGGACCTCAGTGCAGCCTCCCCGTCCCTGAAGGGACCCCAGGAACAGGAGGGGAATCAGCTCTTGGGAAGGGCAGAGACTGGCAGGACAAGGGGCTGGAGTGAAGCTGGAGGAGGGAAGGGGGAGAGGAGAGACTGGGGGGAAGTTCTGTGCAGAGAGAGTGGTGAGGGGCTGGAAGGGGCTGCCCAGAGAGGGGGTGGGTGCCCCATCCCTGGGGGTGTTCCAGGCCAGGTTGGCTGGGGCCCTGGGCAACCTTGTGTAGCTCCAGGCCTGGAGGTTGGTGTCCCTGCCTGTGGCAGGGGGTTGGAGCTCTGGGATCCTCGAGGTCCCTCCCAACCCAGACCAGTCTATGATTCCATGATTCTATGTTGACAAGACAGGTGCCTCTGCGATGCACCCTGGAATCCCTTTACTGACATTTAATCAATATGTTTAATGAAGCCAAGGGTGTGATTTCTTTCCACCCAGCACAGGTGCTTCAAGTAGGACATAGGAATTAGCCCCTAACATTTCCTGCTTCTCTCCATGGGACTTACACACTTAGTATCTCTCCTTGAGACCTTTGGAGGTGGGGTGCCCACGATGTGCTCGGGTCATGGACTGGGATGTGGCAGGCTGAGCTCCTCCTGCAACTGACTCATCCTGGCTCTGCTGAGCTTTTTTGGAGAACTTTTGGCAAGGTGATGACTGAGTTCTTGCTCCCTCCCCACCAGAGGGTTCAAATTAACCCCGTGCCTGACAGTGACCACCTGTATAAACAACACAGATCATGGGTGAGCTCAAATCTGGACTCAATTTTGGCATTTAGAGAACTCCTGGAAGGACACAGAGTTTACTGGATGGGTTTCCAAGTAGGATGGTCTAAATGACCTTCAAGGACTAGTTTGATAGTGAAGGAAACTTGAAACAGCCTATCCTAGTTGTAGTATCTTTCAAGAATATGGTGCTAACAGAGAAGGAAGATGCTGGAATGTCTGGAGCATCATCCCCAGGGAAATTAATCACCAGGAGAAGCCACATGAGTCAATAGCACTTCACACCGGCTCGTTCCTCAGCTCCACTTGGAAGCTCACAAGTTGCACCCAATTTTCACAGCCCTTCAGAGAATCACAGAATCACAGAATCATAGGGGTTGGAAGGGACCTTGAAAGATCATTGGTCCAACCCCCCTGCCAGACCAGCTCCCCAGCACATATTGCACAGGTTGGTGTCCCGATGGGTCTGGAATCTCTCCAGAGATGGAGACTCCACACCCCCTGGGCAGCCTGTCCCAGGGCTCCCTCACCCTCACTGGGGAAAAGTTCTTCCACATGTTGGTGTGGAACTTCTTGTGCTCCAACTTGCAGCCATTGCCCCTTGTCCTGTCCCCTCAGACACTGAAAAGAGGCTGGATAATTCCCCCTGCATTCCATGCTTAAGATACTTATAGACATTAATTAGATCCCCCCTTAGTCTTCTCTTCTCAAGACTGAACAGCCCCAGCTTGTTCAGCCTTTCCTCATAGGGGAGATGCTCCAGGCCCTTCAGCATCTTCGTAGCCCTTCTTTGGACTCTCTCCAGGAGATCCCTGTCCTTTTTATCCCAGGGTGCCCAAAACTGGACACAATACTCCAGGTGGAACCTGACCAGGGCAGAGTAGAGGGGGAACAATGGCAGACTGCCCCATGCAGCACCTCACTTGGATGTATCTGCAGCCTTGGAAGCTTGACTAACCCTACATTCTCCTAGACACGGGCCTTGAGCTTGTTTGGAGGTTCTAGCAGGGGAGCACAGCTACTGTATACCCTCAGAAGGTTGTCCTCTTCAACCAACAGTTCCAGGAAGGATGCACATGGAGCCGTGAGGGAGGAAGGGCACACCCACCTAGCCAGCCAGATCAGCCGAATCGACCCTGGCGATCGATGGGGTGACAGATGTCACAGCCAGATCGCCTCTGGATCATCAGAGCTTCCTCTTCTCTGTCCCATGTCCCTGCCACAGGTCTCTGCCTCCGATCTGGCATCACTCAGCACCAGGAGAAGGCACGCTGGCAGGGTGGGTTTCCCAACAGACGAGCCTCGCAGCTTCTTGACGCAGCTGGGCCGTTGTGAGCAGATGTTGTGAGAAGAGGAGCGCTGGCATGCCCCTTAGTTCTGTGGGGCACACTACAAGCTGTGTATATTAAGAGCAGACCTGCTTGGAAGGCTTTTAAACAGAAATGAAGCATTATTCTTTGGCAGGACGCGCGGCGGAAAATTTCAACTTGTCGGTTAGACCCTCTCTTTCCCCCCTCCCCCTGGTCTCTTCTTCCCTCTGCTTTTGGCTAATTTTTCTTATTATTTTTTCTTTTTCTTTTTTTTTTTTTTTTTTGTTTTCCAGATGTGTGGATTGGAGGATTTCACTTGTGAAGTTTTTGGTGGAAAAGAATCAAACCCCAATTTTTTTCTAAAAACCAGTATGTTCCATGGCTGGGGAGGCTGGGGGAGTCTGGGAGGCTGGGGAGACTGAGGGAGCTGGGCTGGTTCAGCCTGGAGAAGAGAAGGCTGTGGGGGGACCTCAGTGCAGCCTCCCCGTCCCTGAAGGGACCCCAGGAACAGGAGGGGAATCAGCTCTTGGGAAGGGCAGAGACTGGCAGGACAAGGGGGCTGGAGTGAAGCTGGAGGAGGGAAGGGGGAGAGGAGAGACTGGGGGGAAGTTCTTTGTGAGGGGCTGGAAGGGGCTGCCCAGAGAGGGGGTGGATGTCCCATCCCTAGAGGTTTTCAAGGCCAGGTTGGCTGGGGCCCTGGGCACCCTTGTGTAGCTCCTAGTTGGTGTCCCTGCCTATGGCAGAGGGCTTGAAACTGTATGATCCTTGGGGTCCCTTCCAACCCATGCCATTCTATGATTCTATGGCATTTTTCACCAAGGCAGAGGAAAAAAATTCAACTGACAGGCAGAAAAGCTTACCTGGCTCTTGTCTAATAAAAGGAATCACCTCCCTGCTATACAGCTTGCCATGCACTGTATCTCTGGATCACCACGGCTGGAACAACCCAGCTAATAAAAATATCAACAGCCAAGTTGTGCCTGCTTTCAATTAGAAAGGGGATTTTCATAAGCCATCACCACTGGTTGAATTCTGCTGCAGCAAAGTCAATCCCTTGCCCCGGAGGGCAGAGAAATGACTATTTCCAGGCTGTGTGGTCTTGGGCAAACTGCTTTTACCACTCCATGCCTCAGTTACACGGTCTCTCCCATGCTACACGTCTTCCTCCAGGCCACTCTGTGGACTGCACAAAAGCTCTGCTGCATTCATGGTTATTATTAACATATGGTGGCTCCTCTGCTCTGTGTCGCGGAGCCCTCGGTGCTGCTCAACACGACAGCCACTCTTCCCAAAAATAAATGCAGTAGTTTTTAAACATAGCTGTATTTCTTGGGTTTTTTTTTTCACCCACATATTTCTGAGTCATTTAGGGTCAGGGTATTGATTCCATTTGTCACCCAGCTTTATCTTGGCCAGAAAAATGTGTTTGCAAATAAAGAATCAGCAAGGAGGAATTCGTGGGATGTGATGTCATTCCTCTGCTTTCCTGCAGGGCCTGAAGGATCTTGTGAGTTGCAATTGCACGGTTCCTCCTCTCTTCCTTTCATCTGGCTCCCTCGATGGTATTGCTTCTGAGTCCGTATCTCAGCATTTCACAACGGGAGTGCCAATTTCTTCCCCTCTTTTCTCTTCACCTCCTTCCAGAAGAAAACAAAGCAGAACCCAGTCTGCTTAAACGTGGGATGAGCACAAGTGTGGTGAGTGCAGGAAGCCCCATACCCTTGGTCTGCTTGGATTGTCCCAGCCCAGAGGGAAAACATGGAGCAGAGAATCACAGAATGGCCAGGTTGGAAAACACCTCTGAGATCATCGAGTCCCACCATACCTGTCCTCTACTAAACCACATCCCTGAGCACCTCATCTACCCGTCTTTTAAAGCCATCCAGGGTTGGTGACTCAACCCCCTCCCTGGGCAGCCTGTTCCAGTGCCTGACAACCCTTTAGGTGAAGGACTTTTTCCTGATGTCCAAGACCACGAGCTTTGCTGCAGGGCTGGTGCCCACAACCAGGGTTGTGACCCAGATGGAGACTTTTCATTAACTCCTGTGTCTGTGTTTCTCCAGCTGGGATTGACACTTATCTGTCCCAATGGGCAGCTTTACTACGTGAATGAGCTCATCAGAGTCTCCTTGAACCATGTGGTTAGTGTTTGCTTTACAAACACCACTGACTTTGCAAACACAGGCTGGAATTGCACTGCTATATCCAGCTAGGGACCCACCTCTACAGCTCTTTGGGCATGTTTTGGGGTTTAGGGTATACTTTTTGGGGGTGGTGGTGGTGGAAGGTGGTTGTCAAGACCTTGTCCAGATCCAGAAAAAGGTATTCCCCTGAGACTGACTGTCTAGGAAGGTTTATGTCCCTGCAATAAAGGATGCTTTGAAATACTGTGAGCTGACATGACTCAGCAGCCAGTTGCCCTCTGAATGTTCTCTCAACCACTGTGTGAACTGCTGGGCTCTCCTAAGGGCTGCTCTGACCTGGGTTCGTCTGCTGGATCTGTGATGGGTGGGATGAATCCAGAGCCAGGAGAGGTGAGTATGTCATGGCAGGGCAGAAACCCAGCGTCAGCCAACTTTGTATAACCTCTCCCAGAATTAGCAGACTGCCGTGCAGACACAAGGAGGGGAGTGGAGATCAGCCAACGTTACAGGCTTCATTTCTCTCCCCGCCTACACTGTTCTCCCCCATCCCACACCTCCTGGGAGAAGACCTTTCTGCTGCCCCCTGATAAAGAAGGATATGAGACTATGGTGCTTGACATGGTTTTTCTCATGAGCTCAGCTCCTGGGCTTCATTACATCATGTGGATGTACTGGATGAAGGGTGGCTTAGTGCACTTGAATCCCAGCAGTGGGAAGAAAGGACACAGCCATAGCTCCTGAAATCTGCTTCAGCCAAGCTATGTCCTCCTTGCTCGTGGAGTAGGGGGTCATCAAGGGTGTCACTGCCATTGCTGGTAGCAGCAACTCTTGTGGGGACAGCAGATGTGCCACCAGCTGTGCGTGTCCAAGGTGACACCTAGTCATACTGGAGGGTCAGGAAGCTGCTGCTTTCCCTGATGAAGGCATTGCAAAAGGAAACAGGTACAGGATTGAGGCGTTCCAGTGTTTGCTGAAGTGTGAAGCATGTGGGAGGCGAGCAAGCCAAGCCAAGGCCATCGGTGGGCTGATAAATACAGCATTCCTATCCCCACCCTTCCTTGTAAAGCACAAAAAGTTTAATAACAAACAGACAATCAAACTGTCCTCAGCTTTCTGGTTATGAGAGATTTCTTGTTCCAAAAGTGTTCACATGATTGCCAGGAAGTGTTATTATTTAATTTGCTAAAAATTGGGAGGGGGGAATTAATTGCAAGGTGTAGCATTTTGGTTTGGTTTAGGTTTTGTTTTCAAGACTCTTGGGGAAAGGGAGAAATCGGCTAGCAGGTGGGCACCAAGAGTTTCCAGGACTAGACAAGGTGTTGTGGAGAGCTGGGGTTAGGCAAGAGGTTCAAGACTGGCGCATCCCTTTCAGGTGTGTAACGTGAATTAGCCACGTGAGTTTCAGGGTGCTCTCACCAGCAAAGAAACAGGAAAAACCAACTACCCCCAGAGCATTCATGCACTGGACTCATGGAGAGTGAGAAAAATCCAGTTCCCATGAACTGAAACAGATGCCTTCACATGGGACTGAGCTATTGTTTCCATGTGACAGAGAACATCACTGTTCGTGTCGGACAGGCTCGTTCCTTCCCAACGTGAGTGACGTTTCACTCTGTGCTGGCCTGACTCTTCCATGATGAAGGGTCTGATTTTTCCAGGCTGAGATCTCACAGCCCTGCCTTCTTTTGACCTTTTGTTCCCTAAAAAAAAGATGACTATTGGCTTGCTTGGGTCACTTTAGAAGTTCACATGGTTGGAGTCGTTCAATGTATTGTAGCTGTAACGATATTTATGGCCCTTGTGGTCCAGGCCTGGAAGGAAATTCCCCCTGCCAAGAGGCTGAATTGATTTCAAGTAGTGATATATGCTTTCTGATGGCCTTCATTAAGTCCTGTTGTAGGGGACACACCTCCCTAAAGGTCACCAGCTCCCACTGATGTCAAAAAGGAGTGGAACTACCTCAATCTTCCAACCTTGGAGAAGCGTTTGGGCTAGGCCCCAAATCCTAATGACCACAGACATGGCAGAAAGCCATGGCCCAAATGGAGACAGAACAGCCATTTGAAGGCAGCGTGCCTTCAGAGCATCTCTGGCAACAGGCAGGAAGACCAGCCAGCTCCATCAAGAGGGGACAAAAAGAGTTCATGGCCCTTGCAGGAACATTTCTCACACATGAAGGCACAGACACTGTCCTGAGCCTTGATGTAAAACATCTTCTCATGAGGAATCTGGATACAAATGTTTGCAACCTGACATGTGATCCCCTTCCTACTCCATCAAATGCTCTTTCTCTGTGCATGATGAATTCCTTGTGTCTTCCTTCCTCAAGGAAGATAATCAGCTGCCACCTCTTCCCATCTTGCTCCCTGCTCTTTGTTCTCAGCAGTTACTATCTACCCTGTCAGATGGTCTCAGGGAGCCATAGCTCATTAAGTCAAGCTGTCAGCTTGAATTTGACTGTGACATTTGCTACTTTTCCCATTGACAAAAGGCTTCTTGTATCTGTAAATTCACTTTCCCCCTCCCCAGCTATATTATTAGGTCTAATAAAATACATAATTTTTACCTACTAAGCTGTCCTTGCCTAAGTAATGCAAGGCAGGCAGCCTGCCTGTGTCCCAGCCTTGTATCTCCTGCATGGTCAAAGGAGAAGTTTATAACTGAGATGATGTGCTGGCATTATCCCTCCAGATGGGCAGTGGACTTGCAGGCAGGTCACAGTGTTCACCCATGTTTCTACTCCTCTGTGTAGGAGGATACTCCCTTTCCTTGCCTTCATTACATAGACTCATTTGGAGTGATAACTACTGCTTGAGGTCTCTTTGATAACAGATCCAGCTCTGAGGTTGGACTAGATGACCTTCACAGGTCCTTTCAAATATAAATTACTCTGTGATTCTAGGCTGGTGTCTATTAATAGAGTGATGCTCTGGTCTTGCTATGGGCTGAGGCAATATGAAATAAGGATGTGATGAAACCATGCCCCAAACTGATATCCATGTGTGTGGCTACATATATATAAATATATATATTTATACTATATATATTTATATGTATGTATATTTGTTATACTTAATAGGCTTAGGAATTGAAGCTCTGAGGCTCATTTCAAGGAAGTCGTTACAGGTCTCTCTTGGGGATCAGGATAGGGAGGTGAGAAATGGAGGGGCTTACTGTGCATAGCTAAAGGCCAGAGAAGCCATGGATTCAAGTGCTGATCACCCTGCAGACACCTGGAAAACATTGATCACACTAGGCATTCAGGAGGCAGGCGGGGGGCTGTTACTCATGACCTCTGCTTCCTTGGCTGCAGGAGTTGGAAGGAGATGGATGGACTAGGCAAAAGCTTGCTGAAAGCCAAGGGATGCTCCTGGGTTATCCTGAATACTCCCACATCACAGGCAGTGGGACATCCTAGACATCATGCCCCCTAATCATAGGCAGTTGTCAAGTGGTCACTGAGTTCTGCTTGATCTCTTCACCTGATTTGAAGCACCTAATGATGGCAGCTAAGAAATCCAAATGCCTGATGTGAATACCAGGGGCAAGTGCTTTCAACATCAAAAAATATTAGACAGAGATCAGTGCTTTAAAATAGAAGACCCCCAGGAGTGGATGTTTGCCTTCCCTAAGGTGGACACCTGAGTCTGAGCTGACCATATCACTGGAGAAAATAGTCATGTTCTGAGGTCTTCCCATCATTGCAGAGGGAGTCTGCAGGGACTGATTCAACAGCTAAGTTTAAGGTATCTCAATTTCAGAGAGAGAAATCCCTCCTGAAGCACCTGTAGATTTCCCTTTCTCATCTATGGGAAAGCTAGCAGATACTCTCAGGCTTACTGTATTGATGCTGGTTTTGTAGGATGCCACAGTGACATCCTTTCTGTTCCTGGGAGCTGCACAGATTGATTCCTGTTTTGCAAGTGCCCAGACACCAGGAAAAAAAACCCAAACTATTTAGTCATCAGTGGGTCAGTGACAAAAATATAGGTCCCAGCAAGGAGAAGGAAGCACATTTTGCACAGTCTCTTCTTAGCAAGCCCCATTCACCTTGTACAAACAGAAATAGGTGATGAGCCCCAAATATTGGGCCAGAGGAGCATATAGTTGTCTTGTTCACTTTAACTGTGATGCATACTCACACGGAAGACAGATGATGCTGCTTAAACCCAAACGTCTTTGGGATGTAAACAGCAACCTGGCTGGAAACTGCAGTCTGAGTTGGTGTATACAAGGGAATGGAAGATGGGGTATGGGACTCATCGTGGATAAATAATAATTCTGAAGAGTTTTTTCACTCATTTCAAACAGAAAATGTCAGGAGGAAGCGGTGCTTCTGCTTCAAAGCTTAATCTAGGCACCGTTTTGGGAAGACTCAATAACTCTGCAATATGTTCCTTTGTGTTCCAAGCTGATTGCAAATGAAGCCTTTTGAGACTTCTCCTGTTAATCACATTAACCCATTACAGCTAAAAGGGACCGGTTCCAATCCCTTCCCCCCAGTCAAACAAAGGATCTGTTTCCATTTGAACCTGATCTTTATTTTTATTTATTTCTTTTTAGCTTTGGCAGAGAAACAAGTGAAAGAATCACCCCTGTTTGCACAGTATTATTGAACAGACACCTTCTTTCTGGCATTTCCTCAATTTTAAGCCCTCAACCCTGCAGCTCTGGTGGTGGGGTTGGGTTATTTTTTTTTGTGAAGGCAGGTGTTTAACACAATTAGGATGCCTTTTGGGTCTCCACAACAAGCCTTTGTCTCACAAGCCCAACCTGTGACTCTTGCCCAGCCCCGTTTCCTAAAACGAAAAGAGCAGGAAGCCTCCCAAGCAGGGCGTTTATCCCAAAGATTTATGGAACAAATTCATTTCCCTTTGAGCTCTGGCGAAAGATTTGCGAGCCTGAGAAAGTGTTTATGAAATCCAGGCGGTTTAACTTCCCCTGCTTGGAGCAGCGCTCGCTCTTGTGGCAGGATTAATCAAGGAGCTATGGCAATTCAAAGAGCAGAAGGGCAGAGCCCAGAGCACTGCCAATGGGAAGCATGTGAGGCTTTGGGAAAAGAATTGACTTCTTGTAAAGGAGTATGTCATCATTTTGTCATGTGGGGGTGTTGAAACCAACTCCCTTCCCTTTATCTTCCATTTAAAGGGGAAAAAATGGAGTGGAAAAGCCTCCCTGTTACCCACTCAAATGAAAATAAAACTGGAGGGGGGTCGTTGTTTTGGCTGGCAGCAGATGAACCTGATGCAGCCTCTCTGAGTTTCCCCCCCCCTTTCCCCTTCCTCCCCAAGGTTCTCAGGGATCAGAGTTGCTTTCAAGTGAAAGCTGGGCCAAAAAACCTGAGTGGGCCAGGGCCAATTTGTGCAGTTCCATATTAATCTGGTCAAGTCCTGGGCAGGACTGGATTGTACTTCAAAGAAACCTGGGTTGGGTCTGGAGTGAATCCAGGATGAATTTCTGAGCAGGCATGACACAAAAGCAGGCCAGGTTTCAAATTAACTGATTTTTATCACTCCAGTCAATCATGGGCATTTATTCCTCTCCACACCATCCCCTTTTTTAATTTTTTCTTTTCTTTTTTGCCATTTAATTTTGCATTTACTCTGAATTTCAATACTCAGAGCAAGACCCTTCCTGCCAATAGTGACGAGGGCCAGAGAGCTCTCACCTCTGCTTCTCCATCTGTGAAGGAAATAAAAGGACAATTTTTAGCTTTGGCTCCAGGCTTGTTTCTCATGCTGGAATGCAGCTGGCTTTATAGAGGGCATGCAGGCACTGAGTGCAGAGCAATACCACGGAGAGGAAAAAGCTTCTGACTGAATCCTGCAGAGACTGGTGCTCCCACCAGAGCAACGGAAGAGCCTGGCTATATTTGCATCATCTGTCATAGCATCCTGATTCATAGGTTTTAGCTGTTTTCTGAAATCATGTGGAGAGTCAGGACCCAGCAGACATGGATAGGAGGTGGCAAGAGGTGTCCCTGACTCCCCTTACCTTAGACATAGTCCATAGTCTACACCGCCCCTGGGTGTGCTTAGAAAAAGGGTAGATGAGGTACTTAGGGATATGGTTTAGCTTAGGATGGGAATGATTGGACTTGGATGGTCTTAAAGGACTTTTCCAACCTTGTGATTCTGTGATCCACATTTCCAGACAAATTTGGGTGGCTAGAGGTGGTCGCTTTGTGGTCCCCAGAGCAAACTTTTTGAGATACTCTGCCCATGGACTATGGACAGTGCCACTGCTGGAGTCTTCTGGCTCATTTTTATTTCTTTTGCCCTCCTCATTCCCAGGGTTTTCAGTACCAGGACCCTTCCCAGTGAAGGGAAGAGGTACATTTTGTGATACTTGGGTTTTGCAACCCCAACAGTACACGAGCAGCATCACCTGTGTGTGTCACTAACAGCCCAATCTCCAGAGGCAAGGCTTGCTTTCAGCAGAAGCCCTGGCTTATGTTTTTAAAGCTCTATAATTATTTATCACACCCTGACTCTTATTCCTAGTAAAGTAATTGACCTTTTTTCCTCCATGTGCTCGAACCGCTGAACCTGGGGAGGCTGCTTTGTGTGGATGCTATTAGTATACTCAGCGCTCCTTCCCTAAGCTGAGACCTGCAATTGCCCTCTTGGAGTCATAAAGGAATTCAGAATAAAGTGATTATTGCTGGAGTTTCAAATAACCCCCCTTTTTTTTTTTCAAGATGGTTGTTCCTCTCTGGACTAATCAGTTCCACAAGTGCAATAAATTGGACAAGGGCTGCATAGAGGGAGCTGAAGGAAAGCCAAGGTTTGTGAGCTAAATGGGAGCCTCTAGCTCCAATTTCTACTCCAGAGGAGGAGTGGTTTGGGCTCTCAGGGGGGAATTTTAATTGATCACGTTTCACCTTCCTTCTCTGAGCCCCCCTTTCCTTCCTGTTCCAACTTTCTCTCCTTTCTTTCCCCATTATCAATCTTTTTTTTTTTGGTTTTGTTTTTGAAAGTATTTTCCTTGGTTCCTGAGAAACTGAGTCCATGACCATCTTTCTGCACCTAACATCACACTTTACATCAATTAAGGTCCAGCATAAAAAAAAATCAGTGTGATTTCCTCTGCATTCAGGATGTGGCTTGTACTGTTGCAGTAGCTGAGAAAATCGATTGCATAAGGGTTGGGAAACAGCAATCCCTTCTGAAACACACGTTGGAATTGTCTTGCCCTGATTCTAAATTGTTACAACCCAAAATTCAGGCTTGTGCCCCCCTCAATCAGTCTGACTCCAGAATCTTTCAGTCCTGTTAAAGCCAGCCTAGAGAGGTAAGGACTGGTTTGGGTCTACCTGCAATGCAGAAGGTTTTTTTCATGGAGGGTAGAGGGGTTTAGAAGAAGATTCCCAGCAGTTCAGAGAAGCCCAGGGTCTCCTGAGCTGGGAGGGACACATAAGGCCCATTGAGTCCCACTCTCAGCTCCACACAGGTCCAGCCCCAGCGTGGCACTGAGCCCATCACCCAGATGCCTCCTGCCCTCAGCTCGGGGCTGGGACCCCTTCCCTGGGGAGCCTGTGCCAGCCCCGACCCCCTCTCAGTACAGAACCTCTTCCTGACCCCCAGCCTGACCCTCCCCTGGGGCAGCTTCATGCCATTACATGGTTTTACTGTTGTTACCCACATGAGCAGAAACCTACAGCAGCTGGTCCACATGCTCCCTGTGTCAGAAGCAAGATGAGTCTTAACAGGCAAAGAAAACAGATTTGATCTCCCTTTTTGTGTATTCTTAATGTATAAAATTGAGGGGGTGTTACTGCCTTTTCACTGGGTGGAGAAAAGAGTCAGGATGTGGAGGAACATGCTCCAAAGGAGAGCTTCATTGAATCATCTCTTTAATTTCTCAGCATCTCTTCTCTTTCCAGGACTGAAAAAAAAAAAACCCAGCCCAAAACTATTAGGTGGCCTGAGCCAGCCTATGTTTCAGGTTCTGTTAAAACTTTCGGTGTACTGACCATTTAATCTGAAATGGGGAGCCCAGGATCCCACCACAGGTGTTCCTGTCTCTACTGGTTTTTAGGAGCATTGTACTGGGAAGTGTAAACCTTACTACGACATATCTGAATAAACAAGGTGTTCATGTAAATGTGCAAGATGGAAAGGGTTACTTAACTCTCTGTGGAGGGGATGTGCTGAGCTCTATGCACTTTTGCTGTCAGCTGAGATCTTTTAAACACTTCCCTTGATTAGGCTGTGCTGATGAATCAGCCTTAGAAGGATGCTCTCCATCTCTACACCCTCTTCAGGCTTTTATCATCCCCTTCACACCCTTCTTAGCAATGCTTCATATTTATATACAACTTCATGGCTTTGAAAGCACCATCAAGACATCATGTCACTAGCTCACAATAGGACAGAATGGATACTTGAGAGCCTTTTCTGTGAATAAACTCAGGCTGCTAGTCTTGATGCTCAAAGACACTTGAATCAGGTGTTGTGTCTCCCCTTGGTGTTTAAATAGCATCTTTGAATGGTGTTCTTAATCCATCTGATGGATGCTACTCTTGTAGGATACCTGGTTTTAAGCAATTTGGCATGTGGTTGGGGAAAAATACCCTTAAAAGTGACACCAGACTTTGATGAAATGTTCATGTAGTCATGTAGCTGGTGATGCCAGAAATCAGGTCTTTGGGACAACTCCCAGTAGGTTTGTGCCGAGGATAATAGGGTGTGATGTAGGAACATGGATCTTTCTAACTGCATAATCCACACAGTCACTCCCCCTGTGCTTCTCAGCCCTTTGAACACTGGGACAAGATGGTCAAGGAGAGAAATGAACCACGACAGGAACCTGAATACTCCTGGTTTTAGTCTTGATCTTCAGACATGGCATCAACTGAAATAAAACACCATGATACAGGACTTTGTGGAGACACCTTTCTGCAGCAGGAGATGGAAATGAAGGCAAGATGCCTCAGGTTGTCCAAAATAGTACTAGACCCTTCATATAGACAATGGGTTATTATCCTTTTGGTTTTGCTCCAGGGTGAGGAGGAACTTTGGGTGGTTGCATGGTGTGACTCGGAATATGGAGAAGAAATATGGGGAAGAAATGTCCTCAGGTTGGAACACGGGGATTTCTGCACCAATGTGGGGAAGAACTTCTTGGTGGTGAGGGTGAGGGAGCCCTGGGACAGGCTGCCCAGGGGGTGTGGAGTCTCCTTCTTTGGAGAGATTCCAGCCCCTGTCCTAGGGACCCTGCTTGGGCAGGGGGTTGGACCCCATGGGCTCAGGGGGGTCCTTCCAACTCCTACAATTCTGTGATTCTGTGAAATTGCCTAGAGAAGCTGAGGGGGAGAGGGAGGTATTGGGAATTCAGAGGTGGGCATTGAGGAGGAGAATTGGGAAGTTCCAGTAGAGACTGGGAGAGAGTAGGCTGAAACGCCTTAATGAACTGGGAAAAAAAGTGAATAAGGAAAAGAGTGAAAGCAGAGAAGCCTGGAAAAGCAATTAGAATGAGGAGAAGTCTAGTAGAATGGGCAGAAGGGATGAGTGAGAGGAATGTGTTTATCCACTTGACAGAGACTGTCTCTCCGCGGTTGCGTTCCCCTATCTGTAACAGGACAAGTTCCTGTAGCTCCAGGGAGGAAGGACAGATGGCTGCCTTGACATGCCAGATTAAAAATGTTGCTGCTCTGGATGCCATAGATAGCTGCTCAATTAATTGGAGGGGGGGAAGGAAACAAGCTCATCAGAACGCCCCAAGGGTGTCTCCAGCAGCAGGAGTGTGGACAGGCTGATGGTAATCTTCCAAACATCTTGGCTGGCCACAGAAGTCTGGGTTTGCAGGACTCTCTCCTTATCCCCACCCTTTCAACACAGGCATCAAATGGAAATTGGGACAGAGCCAAACACGGGGTTTTTTTTGGGTTTTTTATAATTTTTTTTGCATTTTGGTGCATTAAATAAGAGCACAGGTCCCCCAAGATGGCTAAAACCAGGACTTGGAGCCAGTGGGCAGAACTGTACTACCATTTGGTTCATTGCTGTGGATTTAGTGCATTGGAAAGATGCTTTGGGATATTTTTCTTTATGTTCCTTTTCTGGGACAGAAGCATCTCACTTTGACCTCTGGATGAGCATGTCATCACCTCCTCTCCAGGAACCTGCTTGATAATTAAACTACATCCTTCTAGGAGGTGCTGACTCAGCAGCTCCATGCTCTAGCAGACCAGTGCTTCACAGTTTTCCTAAATGACTCTGGCACGAGGAGTTGTGGTGGTTGGATTCAGTTCTGTGTCAGTGAGGGACAGATCACAGAATCACAGACTGGTTTGGGTTGGAAGGGAACTTAAAACCCAACTAGCCCAACCCTATACCATGGGTGGGGACATCCTCCACTAGCCCAGGGTGCCCAAAGCCCCATCCAACCTGGCCTTGAACCCTGCCAGGGATCCAGGGGCAGCCCCAGCTTCTCTGGGCACCCTGTGCCAGGGCCTCCCCACCCTCCCCAGGAAGGATTTCTACCAAGCTCATTCCTGCTATGACAACCTCACCCCTTTACAGCCTCAGGAAGATGTGAGTGTCTGGATGGCCTGAATTCCTCTATCCTGTTGACCCCAGAAAAGAGCAAACCAGAAGCACAAAACCCCCCACACGGGGGATGAGGTGATGAGGAGCATCTCCATATGTCAAAACAAGAGTTCAGTGGGTTTCCTGGGGCCAGTTGTGTACATTATGATCCCTCCCAAGGAATTTCTTTGTCTGTGGATGTAGGAAACTGGTGGGTTGGAGATGTTGTATTGCCAGCAGAGTTACCTACCTCCTGGGGAGCTGGTGGTGCACAGGGGAGAGGCAAGGATGCCAGGCAAGATGTCACCCATGTCTTGTACAACAGTGATAAGCCTTCAGGGTCACCTCTTGAGGGACCAGCTTGTGTTTGCTCATCTTCTCCAAGTATAAATAACAATTCCCAACTCAGTGGAATAGGAAATTGGTCCCTTCTTCCACTGGTGTTGGAGGTCCACAAAGATGATTAGAGGGCTGGAGGAGAGGCTGAGGGAGCTGGGCTGGGTCAGCCTGGAGAAGAGGTGGGACCTCATTGCAGCCTTTCAGTACCTGAAGGGACCCCAGAAACAGGAGGGGAATCAGCTTTTTAAAAGGGTAGACAATGTCAGGACAAGGAGGATGGATTAAAGCTTAAGGAAGGAAGGTTTACATTGGATATTAGGGGGAAGTTCTTTGCAGAGAGAGTGGTGAGGGGCTGGAAGGGGCTGCCCAGAGAAGGGGTGGGTGCCCTGTCCCTGGGGGTGTTCCAGGCCAGGTTGGCTGGGGCCCTGGGCAGCCTTGTGTAGCTCCAGGCCTGGAGGTTGGTGTCCCTGCCTGTGGCAGGGGGTTGGAGCTCTGGGATCCTTGGGGTCCCTTCCAACCCAGACCATTCTATGATTCTATGATTCCATGTTCATTGCTGCAAGTGTGCTGAGTGGAGAAAAAGTACACAGAATGGTAAATGTGTAGCTGGGGGTGTTATGCAGCAAGATATCCAGAATGTTTTGCTTCATGTGGGTACTTTTAATGTTAATTTGTGGTTGGTTCTTTTTTAAATTTGCTTTTTTTAAGTTTCTTTTTTGTCTGAATGTATATGGAGAATGCACCCTAGAAATAAGTATCAATCTGTTATCAACCTTTATTGTCTCCTGTGATTGCAGTGATGTTTGTGCCAAAGTATTAAGGGAAAAAACGTTGATTTCTGGGTCTATTCAGCAAAGCCTGGATGTGTACCATAGGGACACTAACATAGTTTTACTCAAACTTGACTGATTTGTATTCTTTTTAACTGCTGTATTACTATAATTGCCTGTAGAGAATGATGTCAGTCCTTGGAAGGGGAGAAGCCATTTCTCAGAGGGTCCCAAATCCCAAAGAAATTTGTTCATTTTATGAATGAGTGAAAATGTTCAGTGCTTTCCCCATCAAGACAGATTTTTGAAAGCTTTTTGGCTTCTGTGGAGACGAGAGCAGCCACTTCAAGTCATGCTCTGCTCAATGCATTCACTCTTTGCTCTGTCACTTTCCTTCAAGCAAAACATATTTCTAGAACAGCTGTTCTATATTACAGATGTTGCCTGGACAGGTTTTCATCTATATGCAGAGCTCAGGCTGTGCTCTGAGAACTCGTGTGTGCCTGAAGTAACGTTACTGAGCCTGGAGAGAAGAAGCCTGAGGGGGGATCTTATTAATGTTTATAAATATCTCCAGTGTGGGACTCAGGGGGCCATGGGCAGCCTCTGCTCAGTGTCTGTGGGGACAGGACAAGGGGCGATGGGCTCAAGTTGGAGCCCAGGGAGTTTCCCCCCAGTGTGGGGAAGAACTTCTTGGTGGTGAGGGTGAGGGAGCCCTGGGACAGGCTGCCCAGGGGGTGTGGAGTCTCCTTCTCTGGAGAGATTCCAGCCCCTGTCCTAGGGACCCTGCTTGGGCAGGGGGTTGGACCCCATGGGCTCTGGGGAGCCCTTCCAATCCCTGTGATTCTGTGATTCATCCGTGTTGGTTATGGTTGTTGAGATTTAATGCTGGCTGGCAGCTCAGCACCACACAGACTCACTCACAGACCCCTCCGGTGGGGTGGGGGAGAGAATCAGAAGGTTAGAAGTAAGAGAAATCATAGTTTGAGATAAAGGCTGTTTAATATGTGAATCACAGACTCACAGACTCACAGAGTTGTAGGGTTTGGAAGGGATCTCGAGAGATCATCACCCCTTGTCCTGTCCTCACAGACCATTGAAAAGAGACTGGCCATGGCCCCGTGTGCCACACTTGAGAAATTGAGAACCAGTGATCAGATCCCCTCTCAGTCTCTTCTCTCCAGGCTGAACAGCCCCAGCTCCCTCAGCCTTTCCTCCCAGGGGAGATGCTCCAGGCCCTTCAGCATCTCTGTCCCTCCTCTGGACTCTCTCCAGGAGATCCCTGGCTGGTTGATCCCAGGGAGCCCAGACCTGGACACAACACTCCAGCTGGGGCCTGAGCAGGGCAGAGCAGAGGGGGAAAAAGCCATCACTCAAGGAAAGCAAGACAAGGAATTCATCCACCCCTTCTCATTGCAGGCAGGTGTTCAGCCATCCCCAGCACAGCAGGGCACCATCACCTGTAACCTGATAAGTGTCATCATTCCAAACATCCTCCCCTTCTTTCCTCCTCCTTTAGCTTTACATGCTGAGCATGACACCCCGTGGTATGGAACATCCCTTTGGTCAGCTGGTGTCAGCTATCCTGGCTGTGTCCCCTCCCAACTCCTTGTGCACCCCCAGCCCACTCACTGGTGTGAGGAGCAGGAAAGGCCTTGGCTCTCTGTAAGCACTGCTTAGCAGTGACAAAACCAGCTCTGTGTTAGCAACACTGTGCTCAACACAACCCCCAAATACAGGCCCATACCAGCTACCATGAGGAAAATGAACCCTATCCCAGCCAAAAGCCAGCACAATCCTCCCTGAACCAGTCATATTAAAACATCAATGGGCCACCACAGGTAAGATGATGCTATTTAATAGGAAGGAACATGTCAAAGGCTGATGTTTGTTCTTCTGGGTTTCTGAAGAAATGGAAGTCTTGTCGTGGTGGAAGACACTTTCAAAATGCAGCATTCTGAAGTTAGAGGCAATAAAAGGACTTAAAATACAGAATCACAGAATCACAAGGTTGGAAAAGACCTTTAAGACCATCAACTCCAACCGTTCCCATCCTAAATTAAACCAGATCCCTAAGTACCTCATCTACCCTTTTTTTAAATACACCCAGGGATGGTGACTCAACTACCTCCCTGGACAGCCTGTTCTAGGCCCAGACAACTCTTTCAGTAAAGCATGTTTTTCAGTAGTTTCTTAACAATGCTGGCAGGCCAGAGGCTTAGCTGGTTGCTAAGGTTTAATGGGCAGTCATTACCATCTCATCAAGGGTTTAAATATTAACGCTCACTTATTGCAAGAGCAGGGTTGATGGGAGGGAGTCAACAGCACCAGTCAAGACAGGTCAAATGCTGAATACTTCTCATGAAATGGCAATAAAAAAGCACTCTGGGGATGAGAATCCTGTTCTCATAAATTATTTTATGAATAACAGATGAACCGGTGGAGATCTTGATGTGCTGTCTGACAGTCTGTCAATGGGGAAAGAGATTAAACCTCCAAATAAATAGTCTATCTTTGCTTGGTTAGGTATATATATATATCTATTTCAGATAAAAGATCATTTGTAATGGTTTTGATAGTTATCACAGACACTGTGTGACCAGAGCTTTATTTACATGCAGAGCCCGGCACTTGTGCTGTCTATGAAGAGCTTTGGGAAGATGATGGGAGCTGGTGACAGCAGCCAGCCATCCAGTAATTCAAGGATCCTACAGGCTGTGATTAAATTGGTGATTATTTTAACAAATCTGTGGTCACCTCAGACCTTGCAGCTGTCATTGTGCTGCTCGTCTTGATGCATCAAAGTCACTGTGACAGGGAATGGAGGGATGGACTCGGTGCTTGGAGAATTATAATTGACTGTGGCTTCATATGGGGGATTTTCTCTGCTATCCTCAACGACTGAAGACTTGGATGCAAAGCAAAGTCCTTCTCCAGCCCTCCAGAGGAGGGTGTGGGACAAGACTGCCAGAAATGTCGTGCAAAATTTAAGCACACCACCAAAAAAACTTCACTTTCCCTGATCTGTTCTTAGTTGTTTTGGTGTCATAGAGTCCTAGAATCCTTGAATCTCCTGAGCTCGGGGCTAGGACCCCTTCCCTGGGCAGCCTGTGCCAGCCCCTGACCCCCCTCTCAGCACAGAACCTCTTCCTGACCCCCAACCTGACCCTCCCCTGGGGCAGCTTCACTCCGTCCCCTGGGGTCCTGTCCCTGCTCTATGGGCTTGTTCACTATTAATTAATATAGCTGTAATCATGGGAAAAGAGAAATTGCTATAAAATGCAAAATAATAGGATGAGAAATTAGGGAAGAATAAATATAAATGAAAATCACCATCACTTCCTTTGGAAGAAACCTTTCCTACGTTCCTCTCTTAGGAGAGTAATTCTTGCTCCTACTTTCCTGGCCATCTAGAAGCCTAATCAAATGTTCTAGGCTCTATCCAGAGGCAGTGAGGGAATATATACCCATAGCTCCTGTGTTGTGCTCCCTGTCCCTTGCACATCCCAAGTGCTCTGCTTACACAGGGGTAGTATTCTTTACCATTTACAAAGGCTGCCCTTTAGTTTGACTGTCAGTAGAAGGACCAGGGGTTGGGAGTCAGGTAAGAACATTCAGGCTTCAGGTCCAGAGCCCTAAGATGAAGTTTCTCTGTATTGATTTGGGTCAAGAGCATTTAATTTTTAATAGTTTTTTTACTTTTCCCTAGAAAAACTCACTGAGGGAAGAAGTTGGTGGTTGTTTATTAGCAGCAAACCCACTCCAGGCTCACAGTTCCTAACACAGTTGCTTGATCCTCTTTATTGCTCCCCTGAAAAGACAGAATATGGGGCTTTGTAACCAGCTCTCCTTCTGCAGCCCAGCGTGGAGGAGAAGCCAAGAAGCTGCATTGCAGTCTGGAGTGTGTGTACGTGTCTGGAAATGGCTCTACCTTAAGGTGAAGACCTCTCTGAGCTTAGTTTCTGGTGAAGTGTCTTCATCCATACAGAATCACAGACTCTCAGAATCACAGGGGTTGGAAGGGACCTCAAGAGAACATCAGGTCCAACACCCCTGCCCAAGCAGGGTCCCTAGGACAAGGGCTGGAATCTCTCCAGACAAGGAGACTCCACACCCTCTGGGCAGCCTGTCCCAGGGCTCCCTCACCCTCACCAGCAAGAAGTTCTTCCCCACATTGGGGGGAACTCCCTGGGCTCCAACTTGAGCCCATCGCCCCTTGTCCTGTCCCCACAGACACTGAGCAGAGGCTGCCCATGGCCCCCTGGCTCCCACCCTGCAGCTCTTGAGAACCATTGATCAGATCCCCTCTCAGGCTTCTTCTCTCCAGGCTGAACAGCCCCAGCTCCCTCAGCCTTTCCTCCCAGGGGAGATGCTCCAGGCCCTTCAGCATCTCTGTCCCTCCTCTGGACTCTCTCCAGGAGATCCCTGGCTGGTTGATCCCAGGGAGCCCAGCCCTGGACACAACACTCCAGGTGGGGCCTGACCATGCCTAAGCCTTCTTCTGGATGCACCCAGGGACATCCTACTAGATGTGTCTCCAAGAATGTCACCTGCTTTTGCAGGTAGCAAGGGAATGATGGGGGAGGAACCTGCCGCTTAGCAAAACAAAAAGCAAAGACCTCTTCCTGCTCCTTCCTTTTCATCCCCTTAAATGCTGTGCAAGGTCATGTCCCCAGCTGTTTCTTTAGCAGTTTTGCAGCCTGTTCCAGGCAGTTGTCCTGCAAACTTGGTCCCTGGCTTTGCTGGTGCAGGCATGTAACTTCCCTGACCCAGCAGAACCTCTCCAGGTTTACAGCAGCCAGGCATCTGCTGAAACGGCTCCCCCTGAACCCAGCAATGAACTGGCTCAGGAGAGCAGATTTGCTGCAAAAGCTCCTGCCTGTGAGACTTCCAACCTGCTGGGAAAATGAGCAACTTGACCTCCTGCAGGCAGACACCTGCTCTTGGAAGGACTTTTTAGGTTGACTTCACCCTGCAATCATTATAATGGCCCACAGTGACAAGGGAGAATCACACTCATCAGCTGTGTGCGGCTCAGAAGGGCTTTTGAGGCTTCATTCCTGTGGACCAGAAAGTCTTCTGCCTTAACATTTCTCTTTGGGAGTGATGCTGGTCTGGGCTGAGTGCTGGTGCTGCTGTTTGGAGGGATAGCCCTGGTTTTATGACAGTGGTGATGCAGAAAGGTCGAAGTTGTTGCACCTTTCTTGGTCCTGCTCTGTTTTGAAATGGACTGCTGCAGGTCTTTTCTTCTTGCCAACCAACTTATTTATGAGATAAAAAACCTAAATACATCAGAAAACTCCAAAACAGCTTGAAACAAAATAAATTATCACAGTTGTGGATTCCTCAGGAGAGGAGGGAGCCTCAGCAGGGAGGTGATGGGGAAACACTCCCCAAGTCTGATGATGGAAGGGAAGAAGTGGATTATTTTCTTTCTGAAGTCAGCAGCTGCTGAAATAACCATAAATTATTAGCCCCTGCCATTTTCCTAGTTCTGTGGTCTACTCAGCAAAGTCTAATCAGCTCATGTGATGTGTTTGACTGTCTTTCAGGTGATGGGGGTGGGGTGACATGATGTTTTCTGTACACTGAGTCGCTGAGGGGACTGGGACCAAAGTTTTCCACTGGAGATAAGGAGCCTGCAGCAATGAAAAACCTGAGTATGGCACCTGAGGCTGAGCTAGGTGGTTAATGGAGTTATTTTTCCTCCTGTCTGATGGTCCTGTGTCTCTGGTTTTTCCACTGCCCTGTATCAGTCACCAATATTCTGCAAAATATGCATAAGATATTTATTTGGATTAATATAATTTTAGTTTATTTTTATCTTGGGCAAGTAAACACTTTAAACTACACAGAATCTATGGAAATACATGGAATACACACTGCTGCAAAGTTGTGAAGTGTCCTGCTCCAGGAAAGATCCCAAAGACAAGAGAAGTTGAATCAAAAGTGCAAGATGAAGAGCTGGTTGGTACAGAAAGGATTACATGGGAATGAGCCATGGTATTGGTCTTTAAATATCTAGAAGGCAGCTGCAGAGATGGAAGGAACAAACAGTTACTCATGTCTCCTGGTAAGTGATGGTCCAAAGCAGCAGTGGACAGGAGATGAGGCAGACTCTAGGAAATGCTTCACAGCAATAAATAGGTGAAACCTTAAACTGTCTAGCTGGGGAAACAGACACCTCCATCACTGGAGACTTTCATGACTGTACTAGACAAATGAGAGGGGAATAAAAAGTAGAAGACAGTGGATTATATCACACAGAATTACAAGGTTGGAAAAGACCTTTAAGATTATCAAGTCCAACCTTTCCCCTCCTATGTTAAGCCATATCCCTAAGTACCTGATCTACCCTTTTCTTAAACACACCCAGGGATGGTGACTCAACCACCCTGAGAGATGATGAGATGCCCTGTCAGCACTACCATCCATAATTCTACAAGTCAACCAGAGCACACCTACCTGTGGTGGAACAAGACAAGAGCTACAGTGATCAAGAGGATGGATGCATTTCTCCATGAAGAGAGACTAAAACAGTCTGTGACTCCTTAATCTGGAGAGGAGGAGAGAGGGATGCCGTCCAGGTTTCCAGCACCATGAAGGCAGTGGCTGAGGTGAAAGCAGAACTGTTGAGAAACACTTAAATCTTGTCTGTTTATTGTCCCACTTCTTTCTTTCTCTTTTTTTTCCTCTTTTTTCCCCATGCAACTGTTGGCCAAAATACATCTGTCGTAGGCTGAGATTATTTTCCTTAGGCAGGAGAGAGTAAAATGTCCTTCTCCTGTTTTCAATTGTTTTCTGTCTCATGAGGAGCTTTTGTTTTATGGTGGAACAGCAGCCTCTGCTGTGGAGCTGACATCTGAGAAGTTTTGGAGGTTTGGGTTTTTTTTTTATTACAAGGAATGAAAATCTCTTCATGCACATTCCTGGTAACAGGATTTTCTGTCTTAGCACCAGATATGCCAGCCATTGACTTCATGAGCCATGATAAAATGCCAGATGGACCAAGCTACATGAGTTGGTTGCTCTGCTGGGGAACTCAAGTTGCAAACATGTTTTCAGCTGGAAAAGTGGCTTAGGTTAACCCAAATTTGGAATTTTTTGGTGGCAGAAGTACAAAAAGCAGAACACCATCACTTTAACCCTCCCCTTCTGCTATCCTTCCCCATTGACAGTCTTGAAAAAACACCCTAAAGAAACCTGAAATGAATCATGATGTTTGGGGCCAGTGTAAAGCAAAAGTATGTTTCTGTGGAGGTCTGCAAAACAAGGTGATGATTGAGGGGGGAAAAAAACACCTGAATGCCACTTCTGTCACCATCTACCCATCACCTCTGGAAACTAAACCTGTCCTGAGCCAGTAGCTGTCTGCTGCACAGGGTAACACAGTACACACAGGCATGTACACTCCCATCTGAAGTCCTGTGTCCAGATCTGGGGCCCCCAATACAAGAAGGATGTGGAACTGTTGGAGAGGGTTCAGAGGAGCCACAAGGATGGTTAGAGGGCTGGAGCACCTGCCCTACAAAGAGAGGCTGAGGGAACTGGGCTTGTTCAGCCTGGAGAAGAGAAGGCTGTGGGGGGACCTCATTGCAGCCTTCCAGTCCCTGAAGGGAGCTTATAGGCAGGAGGGGATTCGACTTTTTAAAAGAGCAGATAATGGCAGGACAAGGGGGAATGGACTAAAGCTAAAGGAGGGAAGGTTTAGATTAGATATTAGGGGGAAGTTTTTTACAGAAAGAGTGGTGAGGGGCTGGAACAGGCTGCCCAGAGAGGGGGTGGGTGCCCCGTCCCTGGGGGTGTTCCAGGCCAGGTTGGCTGGGGCCCTGGGCAGCCTTGTGTAGCTCCAGGCCTGGAGGTTGGTGTCCCTGCCTGTGGCAGGGGGTTGGAGCTCTATGATCCTTGGGGTCCCTTCCAACCCAGACCATTCTATGATTCTATGATTCTATGATTCTATGATGCTGCACTGACAGCAAGTGTGGTCCTCAGCTGTTTGGCTGTAGCAGAACCTCCTACCTGGACAATGGGTGCTGGGCTGGCCACAGGCAGGAACAGGTTGTGTCTATTGTGGGAGCTCCACAGAAGTGGGTTGAAGAAGGACTTCCAAGTCGGGTGCAGCTTGTTGGTCGTTCAGTGGACGAAGCAGCTGATGGAGAGAAGAAACAGAACATACTGCCTTGGAGAAAGGTCACAGGGGCTGAGATATCCCAACATCGTTGCTGGATCTGTGGGTTTGGAGGAAGATGAGGCAAAAGAAGCTGCTGAGCAGCCTGTTTTCCTGGTGCATAGCATGTTATGTGCCTTCATTGGCAGTCAGCATATGCTGGTGATTTAGTGAACATCTGAAGTTGTGGCTGGTGCAGTCTTTGATAGGGACTCTTTGAGCCTCCTACACCAGGCAACACAGAGCTTTGCACTTCTCTTGTTTTCCCTGTCTTAAAACTCTGTTCCCTTCCCCAGCATCCCGTGAATCCCCCTTCCCGTGCCTTGGGACACAGCCTGGGATCCCAGAACAAAGCTCACCAATCCGAGAGCCTCCTAGGGGGCTGCAAAACCCAGACCACTGTCCTGTTGGGTGGTAGGGCTTCCAGGCCCTGCTCTTGTGCCTGGGATGGGATCCAAGCCCTGGAGGGCTATGCCTGTTTTCAAGTGAGTCCCTTTGAGACTGTGCAGTTCTCCCTTCAGCCTTTCTTTCTTTATTTTTTCCCCCCTCTGTTTCAATTATTTCCCTCTTTGAGAGAACAATATTCGTATGGGCATAGGCAATTGATAGCTTGCAGAGCTGAAGGGAAATTAGCAGAGCCTTAAAATCCACGTGGGTGGCTTTCAGTCAGAGGGAAACGAAAGAGGAGGGGTACTTGAGAGTGGTCTCCCCTCTCCCTCTGATGACAGGCTATGCATTGCTTGTCGTCACGTGGGGTGATGTCTAAAGGCCAATAAATCAGATGAATGTCAAGGCAGAAGGAAGCTCTGAGGGCAAAGCTGGGTTCCTCCTCCTTCACAGCCTTGTTTCGGTGGCAGCCTGAGAGTGGCAGCTCACTGGAGGGAAGACATGAAGCCCAGGGTGCAGGATGAACAAATAGATCTGGATAGTAATGGGATGAGCATCACAGGGTACAGGATGGATGCAGCTGGATGGGCTGGAGGATGTGGTGTTCCCGGTGTGGAAGGTTCCCAGGGCCACCCTACTGCAGAAGAAGAGCTGAGCCCTGGGAAACTCTGAACAACAGGCCAGTCCAAATTCATCACTATTTCAGACAATGAAAGCCAGAATGGAGAGGAACACATACCCAAACCCCAGCGTGGCAGGACGCTGTGAGTGATCTGCCTTGTGGTTAGTTCTGATGTGGCTGTAGCTTCTCTGGTGGGGCTGCACCTTGCCCATCGCCCATGCAGAAGCCAGGTAGCATGGCACAGCACAGGATGGGAGTGTGTTCCAGCACCCTGGCTCTGCATGATCTGTTCACTTTGCAAGTCCCTGCAGTAACCTCTCCATCTCTACAGAGAGATGCCTAATAAGTCAGTGAGACAAGATAGTAATGGAGCTGGCGATGGAAACGCCACCTGTGTGTAGATCTTGTGGGGCATTGCTGGGGTTTGAGGCAGCTCTGGGGACATTTCTAGGAAGAGCAGGGTGAAGAGCTGCCACCCAAGATGTGCTTCATGGTTTTTCATTCACTTAAGTTGCCTATCCCTCTGCCCATGAGAAATATGGGCATCGAGGACTACTTGTTGGTCCTTCTCCCCCTCCATGAAGGAGGCGTGTGAGCTGCACCACTGTCTTTTTGTGAACCTCATCAGTACCACTGCTGTAATAAATCCCATCCACCCAGGACATAAATTCAGCTGGCATGTGCATTCACCACAGAGGCTTCAACAGCTTCCTGCAGAGTCTGTGCTTTCCCAAAGCTTGGCAGCTTTTCCTCCTATCAGTTACTGTGTCCTATAGGATGGACCACCCAGAAACCCTCCTGCTATTGTTCCACCCCAGCACAGAGAGATGGCACGTGAGATGCTGACTCTGCAGGTAAGATGATCAATCTGGTGATTGAAGGTTTCACAGTCAGCCCCATCAACAGCTGGTGAGCTGACCCAGTGGCTGCTGAGCAATTGCAGTTATTAGTCTCTTACTGATGTTGTGGTAAGAATGAGGCATTAGGACAATGTCCTTGCTTTGAAGCTCACCATGTGCTTGAAATTAAGCCTGTGCTTGAGTGGAAGATAACCACTAGGACAGGAGGGACCTCAGGAGGGTGTCTACTTTCCTCTCCTGCAATAGAGCCCACTCTGGTTGCCCATTACCTTCTTCAGAAAGGTCTCAGATCCTGGCCATTTGGGACCAAAATGGTTGAACAAAAGGGGGAATTCTCCAGGGCAGGCACTAAGGCTCTTTCTCCTTACAAACTGTTGTAAGGGAGTGTGGCACTGGCCCTTCACATGTGCTACTCCTGCGTGGGGGTGAGAAAGGTAAATGGGAGGTCAGGAGATGTTGGATGGAGGTTGCTCCAGGACAGCATTTACAAAACAGGGGCATAGGGGAATAATTCAGGCTGGAAAGGACTTCAGAAAGGAGGTCTCTAGTCCAACCTCCTGCCCGGTGCAAGGTCAGGTCTGAGGTTGGAGTAAGTTGCTCAGGGCTTTGTCCAGTTGGGTCTTGAAAACCTCCAGGGATGGAGACCTCACAGCCCTTCTGGGCACTCGTTTCCAAAACCTCACTGTCCTCAGGGTCAAACCCACACCACTGCAAGGGAAGACGTTACTGGATGGGGAAGGGAACCCATGATTCTCCATATTTTCAGAGAGAAAAGAACTCACAAAGCCCCAGAGAGAAGAGATCTCCACTGAGTAAAGGAGCCTCACTCTTCCAAAACAGGAAGATGGCAGTACCATCTGTCACTGTTACTATAAATAAGCTTTCATTTCCCCTCACAGAAGGAAATCCCCAAACTGAAAGCACCCTCAGCTGAAACCAGCTACCGCGGCGTCTGCAGCGGCTGATAAAGAGGCCACCTCAAGCCTAGAAAGGAACAATCCCGGGATATTAAAGAGTGACAAATGCAATTTGACTTGATCAAAACGCAGCCAGGAGACTGCCTGTCCCAAATTTGCACACTCCAGATGGTGTATTAAGATATCCAGCTTGACATCTGCAGCAAGCAGAGAGGTTTCCACCCGGCTTTCACGCTGACGTCTCCTGGAAGCATCAAAGAGGAGCCAGCGGGTGGGAAAAACGACTCTCAGTTCCCTCTGCTGCTGGTGACAGTGCTTGAAGATTCTGTCTTTGGCTTGGAGAAGAACATGTGACTCTCTTATTTTCCCACAACTGTGACAGCTTAATTGGAGCTGCATGAAATTATTTTCCTCTCACAGCAAATAACATCAGGTTTGACTATGTCCTCCATGGTTCTGTGTCAGAACAGAACGTTGCCAGCAGGTCACAGGAGGGGATCCTCCCCCTCTGCTCTGCCCTGCTCAGGTCTCACCTGGAGTGTTGTGTCCAGTGCTGGGCTCCCTGGGATCAACCAGCCAGGGATCTCCTGGAGAGAGTCCAGAGGAGGGACAGAGATGCTGAAGGGCCTGGAGCATCTCCCCTGGGAGGAAAGGCTGAGGGAGCTGGGGCTGTTCAGCCTGGAGAGAAGAAGCCTGAGAGGGGATCTGATCACTGGTTCTCAAGAGCTGAAGGGTGGGAGCCAGGGAGACACTGGGCAGCCTCTGCTCAGTGTCTGTGGGGACAGGACAAGGGGCAATGGCTGCAAGTTGGAGCCCAGGGAGTTCCCCCCAATGTGGGGAAGAACTTCTTGCTGGTGAGGGTGAGGGTGAGGGAGCCCTGGGACAGGCTGCCCAGGGGGTGTGGAGTGTCCTTGTCTGGAGAGATTCCAGCCCCTGTCCTAGGGACCCTGCTTGGGCAGGGGGTTGGACTTGATGGGCTCTGGAGGTCCCTTCCAACCTCTGCAAGTCTCTTCCAACCTCTGCGACTCTGTGAGCCTGTGAAAACTCCCAGTGACTGGTTTTATTAGGGACATGCATCATCTGAGCACCAGTAGAAGAAGCAGACAAGTTTCTGGGGTTAGTCAGTGGTGTGGAAGTAGATAAGTATCTACCTGAGCGAATGCAGCCTGTTCTAAACCAACTAAAGTCAATGTGGTGGTTGGGGAGGAATCAGGGCTTGCTGAGCAACAGGAGGCAATTTAAGATGCTGTGAGGTATCTTTGACATCCATATAGAATCATAGAATGTGTAAGGTTGTAAAGGACCTCTAAAGGTCATCTAGTCCCACCCTGCAGTGACAGGGACATCTTCACTAGAGCAGGTCGCTCAGAGCCCCATCCACCCTGACCTTGAATATCTCCAGAGATGGGGCCTCCACTACATCTCTGGGCGACCTGTTCCACTGATCTACCACCCTGATATTGGAGAATTTATGAGCCCAGAAAAAATGACACTGGACAGGAGAGATCTGTGTCCTTTTATACAGGTGGCTGGAGGACAGAGAGGACATACTAAGGTATGTCAGGTGGCATCAGACATACATCTGGTGAACACAGTCAGTTTGATGTGCTACAGAGCAACTGCAAGGCTGCTGCACACTGAATTTTGCAAAGCAATCACATTTTCCATCCTGTACACCAGGCCCAGCACCCAGAGAGCTGGAAACCCCAGCACTCTTTTACAGGGGCACCTGAGATATAAGTTTCAAGGAAAAGAAGCACAAGGACCTTTAGAGGAGCACACACAGGTTGGGTCAGCTTTCTGGTTTACATTAGCTAGGTGGGAAGAGGAGGAGAGACAGAAATTCTCATTGCTGGATCAATAGTTGCACAGCACGTGTCTGTGAGTGTAGTAATGATGCAGAGAAAGGAGAAGCTGGCCCACACTCACACTGAAGCATTAACAGCTCATACAGTAAGACTTGGGAATCCCAAACCCTGAGCCAGATTTGCTTTAGGAGAAGGATGTCTTTTCTTTCTGGTTAATGTCCTGGGTTTGGCTGAAATACAGTTAATTTTCTTTCTAGTATCTGGTGCAGTGCTGCATTTTGGATTTATAGAGTCATAGAATGGTTTAGGTTGGGAAATACCTACAAGATCTTCGAGTCCAACCATCTATCCAGCTCTACTAGGTCCAATACCATGTCACCAAGCACAACATCTACTTACTTAATGATTTATTCCTGATGAGGAAAGGCTGTGTGAGCTGGGGCTGTTCAGCCTGGAGAGAAGAAGCCTGAGAGGGGATCTGATCACTGGTTCTCAAGAGCTGAAGGGTGGGAGCCAGGGGGCCATGGGCAGCCTCTGCTCAGTGTCTGTGGGGACAGGACAAATTCCCCCCCCCAATGTGGGGAAGAACTTCTTGGTGGTGAGGGTGAGGGAGCCCTGGGACAGGCTGCCCAGGGGGTGTGGAGTCTCCTTGTCTGGAGAGATTCCAGCCCCTGTCCTAGGGACCCTGCTTGGGCAGGGGGGTTGGACCCGATGATCTCTGGAGGTCCCTTCCAACCCCTGTGATTCTGTGAGTCTGTGATTCTATTTAGTCAGAATAATGTTGATAACCCACGGATGTTTTTAGTTGCTGCTGAGTGATTCTTGTGTCTACACCAAGCCAAGGACTGTTCAGCTTCTCAAGCCCTTCCAGGTGCACAAAAAAGCTGGGAGAGCACAGCCAGGACAGCTGGCCCTGAGTGGCCAAAGGGATATTCCACACCACATAACATCATGCTCTGTTTATAACTGGGGAAGCTGCATGTGAGCCAGTTCTGTTGCTTGGAGACTGACTGTGCTTTGGGTTGTTTTTTCTCTTCCTTTGTGGCAAGCAATTGCATTTGTGCATCACTTGTTCTTTTATTGTTGTTGTTATTATTATTGTTGTTGTTATGACTACTTTTATTATTATTATTATTATTATTATTATTATTATTATTATTATTATTATTATTATTATTATTATTATTATTATTATTATTATTATTATTATTATTATTATTATTGAACTATCTTTACCTCAACCCATGAGTTTTTTCTCCATCCTCCTCCCCATCCCCTTGAGGGAGGAGGGATGAGCGAGCAGCCACGTGGTGCTCAGTTACTGCCTGGGGTTAAACCACAACAGAGCTTTTTGGCACCCAATGTGGGCCATGGAGCATTGAGATAATGAAAGATCTAACCAGAGGACATCAAAACACCCTTGTTATAATCATTCATTATATTGGTTTAATTGTCACTGGTCACAATGTTGGTTTCTTTGTTCTCAGACTGTGTCATGTCACACTTTACTTGCCATATACATTGATTATCCATGTTCATGTGCAGGTTTTGGTCCCTGGGTGTAGGATGAAGGTTATTGCTCTGCTGTTGGGTATAATACTGGCTTATGGTATATAAACCCATTGATAGTCAGATCAGTTTTGCATTTGCAGTGGTGGAATCTGTATTTGGTGGTGGTGGAGCAATAGTTATGGTTTCATCTCCATACTTTGGGAGTCAAGAGACAATATGTGGAGGAGACCCCTTCCTTCACCTTCCTCTTCTTCTTCAGGCCAGTTACAATAACTCTTGAGAGTGTTGGGATCCTTGGGATGTTCAGACCAGCATGTTTCTATTGCTAGGTCTCCTGACCAGCTCGTTTCTATTGCTAGGTCTCCTGAAGGTGGTTCAGCTCTTTAGGGTTAAGCAACTGATGAAGAATACCACCCAGACACTCACCCTTGCAACAGGCACTGTGGCTACTCCAACTCCACCAATAAGCACTGCAGCTGAACCAGAGGACCCACCAGGAAGCTGAAGAAGCCTGTTCCTGGGTGGCAACTGGTGTGTGGCAGGGTAATGAATTTTGACTGCAAGGATGTCTCTTTCCTCTGGAGGGTGGAAAGTGTGGGGGGCTCTGCCTGAAGGTTTGTCTGTGCTGAGGTTCACTGTAGAAGCCCTGCCATGTCCCAAGTTGGTGTTCTGTTGTGTTGCACTGGGGTGGATGTGCTCCTGGCTTTCTCCTCTGAGGTTCTTCTGCTTTTAGAAAGGACTTTTCTGAGCACCTTGTTGTCCCATGTGTTTCACCTGTGTCTGGCCAGGGCAGCCTCTTTCCCCACTGGCAGGCAGACCAAGAATAAATTCAGGACTGACTACTTACTGCTCACTGACAGTATGGGGAGCTTTGCAATGCTTGGACAAATGAAATGGTGGGACCTGCTCGAGATGCTTTCTGCTGAGTTGTGCACTCTGGTGACCAGAGCCATGGGAATTTCCAAAGCTGTGTAAGCTACCAAGACAGGGATGAAGCAATCAAGACTTGAAAGGGATGGTAGGAGTTCTGCTCAAGGGAACACAGCCATAATGCAGCTCATATACCCCAAATCTCCTTAGCTGTGTTACTAATTACATACCGTGTTATTAAATTATATCTCCACTCTGGGGACCAGGGAGGGAGAAGAAAACAAACAAAAGAATTCAGTGAAGGCTTGGTGCTTTAAATCTGGATACTTGCAATGTGTGTCCCATCTGGCCTGGAAGTGGAGAGCGCTGCCTCTTTCCACAACAAGCGTTTGGTGCAACAGTGTCTGAGAACAACCCTCCAGCGTGTGTTGTGTGAACAGATCACAGAAACACAAGGTTGGAAAAGACCTTTAATCTCATCAAGTCCAACCATTCCCATCCTGTGCTGACCCAGCTCCCTGAGCACCTCATCTCCCCTCTGTTAAACACCCCCAGGGCTGGGGACTCAGCCCCTCCCTGGGCAGCCTGTGCCACAGCCCCACAACTCTGCCAGGGAAGAACTTTGCCCTCCCAGCTGAGCTGACCCTGCCCTGGGGCAGCTTGAGCCCATTGCCCCTCCTCCCAGCTCCTGGCCCCTGGCTGCAGAGACCATCGCCCACCTCTCTGCACCCTCCTGGCAGGGCAGGGCAGGGCAGGGCAGGGGGGAGAAGGGCTCCCCTCAGCCTCCTCTGCTCCAGGCTCAGCACCCCCAGCTCCCTCAGCCGCTCCTCACAAGCTTTGCTGCTCTCCAGCCCCTTCCCCAGCCTGGTTGCCCTTCTCTGGACACGCTCCAGGACCTCCAGGTCCTTCTTATGGTGAGGAGCCCACAACTGGACCCAGCACTCCAGCTGCAGCCTCATCAATGCCGAGTACAGGGGCACAATCCCCTCCCCAGACCTACTGGCTACACTAGTTTTGATACAAACCAGGATTCCATTGGCTTTCCTGGCCACCTGGACACACTGCTGACTCATATTCAGAACATGTAGGGATAAATTCAGAAAGCAGGACACCTCATGAGGTCAAGGCACATGGGTCTACCCCAAAGGAATGCCACAAACATTTAGGGTTCTGCATGTTCTGCAATAATAAAGTGAAGCTCTAAGAGACAGCTAGTTCTTAATCCAGTGATGCAGAAGAGAGTTTAGCAGATGCTGCTGAGAAGGATGAAGAACCCTTTTTGTGCAGTCTGTCCTAAAAATATCAGCTGTGACCAGAGAGTAGAGTTAACAACAGGGATAAGGGGGTGAGATCTCAGACTGGAATAGGAAAGGAACCAGTTTCAACACTCCAATGCATGAGGGAGTTTCAAGTTGGCTGCCCTCACTTCATCTTTAAATATTTTAAGAGACAGACAGTGGAATTGCAGAGCTTGTAATGACTATTCTGGTGAGCACATGGAAGATGGATGAGGTACTTGAAGACAGGAAAAGGTGTAATGCCATACTTATCATTATAAAGGAGAGAGAGGAGAACGAAGGAATTATTGATGAGTCGACTTAACTAAAATTTCAGAGGGAAAAATAACCCCTGGAATAAGTAATTAAACTCTTTGTAATACCAAAAGGCACAGACTGAGTGCCAGGTGAGCTGGAAAAGAGATTTGTTGAAAAGGATGAGGTGGTCCTGGTGGAAAAGAAGAGGAATGTGGGTCAAAAAATGCCCTTGGGGCAAAATAAGTTAACCCCATTCTGTGCTGCACCAGCAAGACTGCATCCAGCTATGGTCAGGAGGTGACCCTTCTGTGGTTCTGCACATGTAAGATCACATCTGGAGCACTGCCCAGTTTGGGGCTCCCAGTACAGGAAAGACATGGATGTACTGCAGTGAGCCCTGTGAAGGGCAGCCAGCGTGGTTGGAGGGAGGGTGTGCTGCATACACAAGGAGAATCTGTGGGACTGGGGTTTGTTCAGTCTGGAGAAGGGAAGACAGGATAGAGATGCTTGTGACCTAACAGTTACTTGATGGTGTAGACATAGAGCCAGACTCTTTGGGAAGGATATAGTAGCTGGACAAGGAGCCAGGGACTCAAGTTGCAAGAAGGAAAATTGAGATTAGACATTGTGAAAAATACTTTATATCAGAATACTGGTCAAATACTGGAACAGACACATGGAAAGTTTCATGGGACCTCCTTCCTTGGAGATACTCAACATTCAGCTTCAAAGTCCTGAGCAACCTGCTCCATTTTGGGCAGAGGTTGGACCAGATGCCAACCTCTGAGTGTACAGTCAGCAAGTCTGCTGGTGACACAAAACTGGGAGGGGCTGCTGACACCCCAGAGGGTTGTGCTGCCATCCAGCAGGGCTTGGACAGGCTGGAGAGCTGGGCAGGGAAAATTTTAATGAGATTTAACAAGGGCAAGTGTAGGGTCTGGCATCTGGGGAAGAACAACCCCAGGTACTAATATAGGCTGGGGACTGGGCTGTTGGAGAGCAGCGTAAGGGAGAGGGACCTGGGGGTCCTATGGGACAGCAGGATGACCATGGCATCCTGGGGTGTATTAGAAGGGAGGTGGTTAGGAGGTCAAGAGAGGTCCCTTTGCTCTGCCCTGCTGAGACCCCACCTGGAATGTTGGGTCCAGCTCTGGGCCCCTCAGCTCCAGAAGGACACAGAACTCCTTGGGAGAGCCCAGCACAGGGACACCAAGGTGATGGAGGGAGTGGAACCCCTTCCTTGTGAGGAGAGGCTGAGGGAGCTGGGGCTCTGGAGCCTGGAGAAGAGGAGGCTGAGGGGTGAGCTCATCAATGTCTGTCAGTGTGCACAGGGTGAGAGTCAGGAGGCCAGAGCCAGGCTCTGCTCAGGGGTGGCAGCGACAGGACAAGGGGCAGCGGGTGCAGCTGGAGCAGAGGAAGCTCCATGGGGATGTCAGGAGGAACTTTGTCCCTGGGAGGGTGCTGGAGCCCTGGGCCAGGCTGCCCAGAGAGGTTGGGGAATCTCCTCTGGAGACATTCAAACCCCATGATCCTGGACACGTTCCTGTGTGATTTAGTCTGGGTGACCCTGCTCTGGCAAGGGCTTTGGACTATGTGATCTTTTGAGGACCCTTCCAACTCCTAATGTTCTGTGATTCTGTGATTCTGTGATCCACAGACCCCTCCCAGCCTATATTTACAAATCCAAGTTGGTCATGTCCCCACAGCCCTGCACAGTGAGGATTTGCTGAACAATGATAAGCTCTTAAGTCACTGCATCAGGAGAAGCTGAGTCAACTCTGCTCAAGAGCAGTGGAGTTTTCACAGCAAACCTCAAAGTACAGCACAGATGTGAAGTGAGACGCAGCAGACATCTCAGCTGACCTGTTTCAAGCTTCTCACATCAACTACTGGGAGGAAAATACCCTGAGAGGCTTCTAAATGCAACAGCCCTGGTTTGATTCACTGGAATTCTCAGGAATAGAGAGATGTAGCTACTTCAAATTGGCCAAGACTACATGTTCTGGCTATGAACAGTCAATAAGGCAGTTGACCAGAAGACATGGGCTTCTGTGTTAAAAAGAGGCAGTTTGATTTCTCATGCTATTATTTATATTTATCTTAGCTTATTTTATTATTGAGCTAGCTCAGTTGGGTGCCTGTTTTCTTACTAATAACAGTCCTAATTACAATCTCTTTTCCCAAGTAGCTCCGTTCTTCACCTCTGAGATAAAAGAGTGCTTGTGGATTATGCAGAGGAGGCTCAGTTCCTAGGAGATCCTGATTGTGAGAGATCTCCATCATTCATAACATAATGAATTGACTTAATAAAGTCCATTATAGGAGGGATAAACCACAACAGGCTGGCTGGACGATGCTGAGTGTCTCCAAGGGTATTTTCACCTAAGCTGCATCAGCATGTAGGAATTATGAGTTGTTTGTGGCTACTTGATTGATGGGACACTGAGCTGAGTAATCTGCTCTGATAACAGGCTGCTGTCAGGAAAAATCCACAGTAAAATTATAGGAATGAAGTTGGAGTGGGCCTTGAGGAATCATTGAGCCCAGGCTCTTAAGTGAGCTTAAGTATGTGCATAAGAACTGTGTGTGTGCTGGGAATTGTGACCTATTCAAGCCACTGGGGCTTCATAGCATGATGCAATTCATATTCAAACAGCCCACAGCTCTGCAGCACTGAGGAGAAGGACCTGGGGGTGTTGGGGGATGAGAAGCCAACCTGACCAGGCATGTGTGCTGGTAGCCCTGAAAACCACACATGTCCTGGGCTGCATCCCCAGCAGCAGGACTGGAAGGGCTGGGAAGGGGGGATTCTGCCCCTCTGGGACACAAACCCACAGTGCTGCCTCCAGCTCGGGGGTCCCCAGGACAAGGAGGACATGGAGCTGTGGGAGCCAGTCTGAGGAGCCCTGGAGATGATGGGAGGGCTGGAGCCCCTCTGCTCTGGAGCCAGGCTGGGAGAGCTGGGCTGGCTCAGCCTGGAGAAGAGAAGGCTTCAGGGAAACCTTATTGTGGCCTTATGATAATTGAAGAGGGGTTAAAACAAAGATGAGGACAGGCTTTCATAATAGGGTCTGTAACCATAGGACAAGGGGTAATGGTTTCTAGAAGAGGGTAACTTCAGACTGGATATGAGGAAGAAATATTTCATGATGAGGGTGGTAGATCACTTGCACAGGCTGCCCAGAGAGGTGGGGGAGGCCCCATCCCTGGAGACATCCAAGGTCAGGCTCTGAGTGACCTGCTCTAGTTGAAGATGTCCCTGCCCATGGCAGGAGGGTTGGATTAGATGACCTTGAAAGATCTCTTCCAACCTAAGCCATTCTTTGGTTCTGTGATTCTATGACAAGACCTTCCCACTCATAGACCAAGAACTCTTAATCCCTCCTCTCAGCTGGGGACAGTCCTTGGCCTGTGCAATCCTGTCCTCAATAGCTTGGGCCTGTGATAAACAGGATGATGCTGGGACAGTCGAGCCAGTGCTCTGCTCAGTTTGGATAACTGCTGTCCAAGGGACAAGGATTCAAGGTTAGAATTCCTGAGGTCCAGTGTCACAACTGAAAGTAGCATCTTTTTGTGGATTTGGTAAATTTGGTGAACTGACAAACATCAGGAAAAACAAGAAGAGTTAAAGTAGGAATCATTTACAAGCAAACTTATCTCCCCTTCCTTCCTGTCAGTCATTTTCTTGCAGGTCATTGTTTTATCCAGTCAAGTTGGCTTGTGATCACCTGCCTGGAGATCTTTTTCACCGAAGCATGAAGACGGTTCAGTAGCACCCATTCAGTTTGAGCTGTGCTGGTTACAAAAGCCAGGCAGCAAAATATGTGTGAGACAGCTCTTCCTCCACCTCTGCTGATGCAGCAGTTTTGAAGTGATTTTCCTGCAAGGTAATTTTGCTGACAAATGGGTTGTCTTTTGCTCTTTGCGTTTGCAAACCTCTGCTCAGAGTCTGTAGGGCTGCTGCCTATATGACGTCCCCTGGAATCAGGTTCTTATTTTGTGGAATATTTCTAGGTTTGGAGATTTTTTTATTGAAGAGAAGATCCTTGTCTTGCCTTGCCTCTCCCTGAGGTTTACTTTTTAGCATTGACTGAGCATCTTCCCTATGGGGATAGGCTGAAAGAACTGGGGCTGTTCAGCCTGGAGAGAAGAAGCCTGAGAGGGGATCTGATCACTGGTTCTCAAGAGCTGAAGGGTGGGAGCCAGGGGGCCATGGGCAGCCTCTGCTCAGTGTCTGTGGGGACAGGACAAGGGGCGATGGGCTCAAGTTGGAGCCCAGGGAGTTCCCCCCAATGTGGGGAAGAACTTCTTGGTGGTGAGGGTGAGGGAGCCCTGGGACAGGCTGCCCAGGGGGTGTGGAGTCTCCTTGTCTGGAGAGATTCCAGCCCCTGTCCTAGGGACCCTGCTTAGGCAGGGGGTTGAACCCCTTGGGCTCTGGGGCGCCCTTCCAATCCCTACAACTCTGTGATTCTAGGTAAGGAAACTGCATTCTGACTTGCTAATTTGCAAATTTCCCCTCCTCCTGTGCCACCAATGTACAGATTTCTGCTCTTCATCAGAAGGAAACACAATAACCAGTGGTATCTTGGGACGGTAGCAGAAAGTCCATGCCAATTTCTGGAAGTGTCTATTTTTATTGTACCAGGTAACTGGATGAGAAATAAAACCCCATGCAATGGAATGGTCCCAAACAACACCCTGAGCAAACAAAAGGAGAAAATTAAAATTATAGCATGTGCCAGGGACTCTTGAGGGATGCCACGTTCTTTTAATATTTCACATATCCCTCTTTCTTTTTGGTAGGAAAGAGTCAGTCCCACTCCTGCCCATGTCTGCTGACTTGGAAGGGGATATAAAAACCTTGTCCTTGGTTCCATCAACCATAGGAGGGAAAATCATATGAGGAGTGGCTGAGGGAGCTGGGGGTGCTGAGCCTGGAGCAGAGGAGGCTGAGGGGAGCCCTTCTCCCCCCTGCCCTGCCCTGCCCTGCCCTGCCCTGCCCTGCCAGGAGGGTGCAGAGGGGTGGGCGATGGTCTCTGCAGCCAGGGGACAGGAGCTGGGAGGAGGGGCAATGGGCTCAAGCTGCCCCAGGGCAGGGTCAGCTCAGCTGGGAGGGCAAAGTTCTTCCCTGGCAGAGCTGTGGGGCTGTGGCACAGGCTGCCCAGGGAGGGGCTGAGTCCCCAGCCCTGGGGGTGTTGAACAGAGGGGAGATGAGGTGCTCAGGGATCTGGGTCAGCACAGGACAGGGATGGTTGGACTCCATGGGCTTCAAGGGCTTTTCCAACCTGGTGACTCTGGGATCCTGTGATAGGTGGAAGGTGACTCTGAACCACATATTATGTCTCCAGCCAACTGCCTAACCAACAACACGACTGCCATTCTGAACTGTGCTAATGAGTTATGTTGTCATCTGGTTTACTGCTTTTCCTCTCCTTTCCTCACTCAAGAAGCTGTGGCAGCCCAGGCTGCAGACCAGCAACTTAGCATCTTTGAATAGTCCCAAGAATGAGAGTGACAAGCATTTCCTTTCACTGACAAAGAGTCCCAAACTGAAATTCCAAGAGAGCAGCCTACCAGGCTGTAAATTAAACATTTGCTGGGGCACAAGTATAAAGAAAGTGACTAACAAAACACAAAAAGTCCCAGCATCTATTTTTCTTCATTTCAACAACCTGCTGTGATAATCTCCCAGGGAGCAGTTTGACTTTGTCCCCTGAGACCAGTGCAGGGCTGGTATGTGTAGGGGAGAGGAAATGCTGTGGTTATGAACCCCAAAGGGGTCATAAAGAAAGTTATGGTATTTGCTTGTGGAGCAGCCACTTGTTTTCTTCTTCAGCCCTCACCTCAACGAAGGATGTAGCTGCCTATATATATTCCCTATACATAAGAAATCTGTTGGGGAGGTGCTCTGAGCAGGGGTGACCTTCACATGTGTGTGGCCTGGCATGAATGAGTTATGTGGCCCATCCCTGAAGGCTGGGTTTTGCCACCACAAAAGGAGTTTCTCGTGCTTGGGAAGGATGTGTTGGCACTGGATGGAAAGTTTCCTTCTCTTGAAGTTAAAAACCTTCCTTTCCCACCTTATTTCAGGTATTTTATCCTGTAAAGAGCTATATCCTCTTGGAAACAGCAGTTAAAACAAACTTTTGCACATTAATGCAGTGGAAGACTTCCAGAATATTCCCCTTTTTGCTTTGAATTGTTGACTTTTTCTTCCTCCTGAGCCAACAACAGGAAATAAAACCTTGCCAATTTTCTCCAGTTATAAGAGTAAGGGATATCACAGGGCTCTTACACTTCAGGATCTGGTCAGACATCCTGTTGTCAGTTCAGCTCTAATAGCTCACTCTCTGGCTGCATCTCCTCATGGTTGCTGCCCCAGAGCTGAGCAGCATTCATGGCCCAAGTGACTGCTCTTCACCCTTCAGTGCAGCCAGCCAGCTCAGCTGAAATTGCCACAGAGGTGCTTTCAGCCAACGTGTCAGGCTTGGAGCCTGAAGTGGTGCACAAAACGCCTCCTGAAAACACCTCTCCATCCTTGCTGACTCTGCAGGAAGCCTAAAGGTCTGGTTTTGGCCCAGGAGGGATTAATCTCTGTTTGTAGAGAGCTGATTTTAGATGTCAGCAGGACATTCCACTTTGTGGATGGGATATATGCAATAATTAGTGGCAATTAGTGATTCAGCTCCTAAGCACTGATAGCTAACATCACCTGAGACACATTACAGTGCTCAGACAAGAGGACCAAGGCATGAAATATTTCTGCCTGGACAAACTGGATTGTGCCTTTGCTTGTCGTTGAGTGGAAGAGGAATTTAGATTGTCTGGGTCTAATTGAGGTGTTGAAACACAGTTCCTCAGTGCTTCATCTGAGAGTCTCTTGCATAATGACTCCTGTGGCCACCTCCATGTAGCCTCTAAGCTGAGAGGTCTGGCATGGTGAACTGAATCTCAACCCATGGGGGTTCTCTCTTAGAAGGCTTGAGTTAGCTAAAATAAATCTGATGCTCAGTCTCTAGACTCCAGCTATGGAAGAGTCCTGTGGCCAACTTTGCAGAATTCAGATGACACAGCATGGGTGGGAGCCAAAGGGTGACCACATGTCAGGACAGCTCTCCAAGCAGTAAGTTATCTACAGCCCTAGAAGGCCACTGCATCCCTCTGAAATGGATGGAGGGCTTTAACAGGGCTTAAACTGGAACCTGTCCAGGACAGCAGGGTTAACACCTCTTCCCCTACAATAAAAACTGGTAGGGCTTTTCCATCACAGCCAGGCACTTTGTTTCTCATGTCATTTGAAAGATATGGGAGGAGAGAGAAAAAGGACACCTTCTGTAGAAAAACACATAAACCATCTTGGCTGGAAAGCACACAGATGATCAGATGGCTGGTTTTCCAGAATCATTTTTCTCTCATGCTCTGTTAACTCTAGTGGATCCTTGGTTTTATACCATATCTTCACCATCCTTGGCTTCATGCTCATTTGATGTGGGGACCTTCCACACCGTTAACAATAAGGAGGGAATTCCCAGGAGACTTGATGGTGTCTGAGAACATTGGTCCTAATGTAATAGCAAGCTGTAGGTATGACCATTGCTCCAGACACGAGTAGGGAAGTGATCCTTCCCCTGTACTCAGCGCTGGTGAGGCCACACTCCAAGTACTGTGCTCAGTTTTGGGTCTCTCACTACAAGAAGGTCATCAAGATGCTTGAGCATGTCCAGAGAAGGGCTACAAAGCTGGTGAAGGGTTTAGAAGACAAGTCTGATGAGGAGTGGCTGAGGGAGCTGGGGCTGTTCAGCCTGGAGAATAGGAGACTGAGGGGAGACCTCATCGTTCTCTCTAACTACCTACAAGGTGGTTGTAGTGAGGTGGGGGTTGGACTCTTCTCCCTGGCAGCCAGTGACAGGACAAGGGGAAATGGGCTGAAGTTGTGTCAGGGGAAGGTGAGGTTGGGCATCAGGAACAATGTCTGATGAAAGGGGGGTCAGATACTGCCCCAGGCTGCCCAGGGAGGTGGTTGAGTCACCATCCCTGGAGGTGTTTAAAAGAAAAGCAGATGTTGTGCTTGGTGACATGGTCTGGTGTTGGACTGGCAGGGCTGGACAGATGGTTGGAGATGATGATCTTGAAGATCTTTTCCAATCAAAACCATTCTATGATTCTATGACATGCTTTACCTTGGGCTTAAAAAGTTGCTGCATCTGCAGCTTTGAAATGACCTCTGTCGTGGATGCCCCTTTCTCCTGGCACGTATGGAGAAGATATGGCAATTTCTCACTCTTACTGTGAGAGAGGACCTGCCCTGGGGGGAGGTTACTGCTCGGACAGATGCTGTGGAGCAGCTCACATTTGGTAACCACAGGTACTTGGTGCCTGTAGATTTCTTTGATTCCCTCTGCAAGTTTGCTCTGTGCCTGAGTTCCTTATCCTGCAAGGGTTTTGCACCCATTTCATCAAATTAATCCTCAAAATTCTCCTCTGCCTTGATCCAGTAGACAGTAGCTGGGCTGCTGGCATGGTAGACTGAACACTGCTGCTGATGCTGACCGATAGCTTCTTGTAGCTTCTTTCATGTATTTCCTTGCAGAGCTCGTACTTCTGACCTGCATTCACATTCTGCCAAGCTCAGTGGAAGTTCAGTTCACTAAAAACCTATTTAAAACCTCCTTGGCCTGTGTCCTTCATGCTTTCACACAGCTATATTTTTGGTCCATTCACCGGGTGTTTGATTTCCGTTCCGACCCTTCCCAGATGTGGAGCTCCTGGTGTGTACACAGGCTCACCAAGCCTTTGCATGGAAAGGTTTGCAGGATCCAAGCTGAAGTGTTAATGATGCTGGAGGAGAGGATCAGCACTTTTCTGGAGTGTGCTGGGAGGGGAGAGGCTCTTACTTCCAGGGAGAAAACGTGCAGACCACTTGATAGAGCTGGAAAGGGGAATACTGGACTTGCTGGGGCTCTGAGTAGCACGCTGGACTTGCATTTACATCCCCAGCAGCAAGATGAGGTGTGAAGTTAGTTTCTGGGGATGATTTAGTGGTTGGCAAAGGCTGGACGTGGTAATTGGTACCATTTGTGTTAATTTTGTCAGCATTTCCCCCTCCTGCCTGATTGGCTCATGTCAGCTTTCTAATCTATTTAATTTTTTACATTTTTATTTGGGTTTTTTTTTTTTTTGCTTTTCCTTTTATTTCAGTTTAAGGGAACAGGCTTGTGGTTTCACATTCTTGTTAAAGACTGTGATTTATTCTGGGTGGAGCCTGGAGGGTAGAGCACAGGGAAGGAGGTTATAATCGGACTTGGGTTTCATATTAGGTTTTAAAAAAATCAACTGGCAGGAACAGGAGTGGAGCCAAGTAATTCTAGTTCACTTCACACCAAATTTAGTAGGATGGAAGAAAAAAAATAGCTCAGTTTCACAAACCTGTGGCCATTCCTTCTTTCTACCTTAAGTTTTCCTCTCTCCTTAGTTTGTGTCTACCAAGAAGTGCCACATTTAGCCTTCAGATTCCCTGGATTCCAGCTTTAAAAGCTGTAAACTTTATATTTGCAGGGGTTGTGGGGATAGTAATGAGTCTTTTTCTGCTAGGTCAGGGTTCAAACCCTCCTTCTCAACACCACTGGCAAAAATCCTCCTGCTCTTGCTTGCAGGAACACCCTCCAGAGATCAGGGGGTGAGCATCTGTCCTGGTTTTGGCTGGGATAGAGTTCATTTTCTCCCTACTAGTGGATATAATGTGGTGGTTTGGACTTAGGATGAGACTAAGGTTGATAACACACTGATAGTTTGGTTGTTGCTGGTCAATGTTAATGTCAAGTTGAGGACTTTTCAGCTTCTCACACTGACTCACCTGGCTGGAGGTACACAAGAAGATGGAAGGGGACACAGCCAGGACAGCTGAGCCCAACTGGCCAAAGGGATATTCCACGCCATATGACATCATACTCCATATATATAAGTTGGGGGAAGCTGGCTGGGTGGTTAGACCATGGCTCAGGAACTAGCTGGGCATCAGTGGTCTGTGGGTGGTGAGCAGTTGTTTTTTATAGTGTTTTTAATTCTTTTTTTCCCTTTTTCTGTCATATTAAAGTGTCTTCATCTCAATCCATGAAGGGTTTTTTTTAGTTTCTCTTTCTCTTTTCTCTCTCCTCTTCCACTGAGGGGGTGGGAATGAATGATTTGCTTTGCAGTTGTTTTAGCTCCCTGCCTGGTTAAACCATGACATCATCTCCCCAGGTTCATCTGATGTATTTCAGAACAAGAGAGTCCTTTTCTCTGCTGGATACCCTGGAATTTGGTGGGAAAATGACTGCATCCTGGCAGTTTGCTTTTTCTTCAAAAGTTGCCCCAAGACCTTTCAGGATGGTGGGGACATCCTCCCTTGACTGTGGCAGACCCCAGGTTGTCTCAAGGGTGAATGGAGCTCCAGGTTACAGCATCACAGAGACATGTGCTGCCAGTTTTAAGGCAGAAGCAGATCTGAGATGCCAACTGAGATGGGCTGAAAGCCCTGAATGCCTCTGCTCTGCTGTCTGCACAGAGCTGGTGAGGTGGGGGGAGGCATTGCAATTTGCTTTATGGTGGATTTTAGGAAGAGGTTCTGTACTGAGAGAGGGGTCAGGCACTGGCACGGGATCCCCAGGAAAGAGGTCACAGCACCAATCTTGACTGAGTTCAAGAAGTGTCTGGGCAATGCACTCAGTGCCACACTCTGACTTGGCTGGACCTGTGTGGAGCCAGGAGTTGGACTCGATGGTCCTCATGGGTCCCTTCCAACTCAGGATATTGTAGGATTCTAGGATTCTATGGGATCCTGGACAGTACTGAAGGTCACTTCATTTAGGTTTGTTTTTTTTTGTTGGGTTTTTTTTTTTCTTTGAGAATAAAAATGCTGCACTTCTTTCCATAGATCTCACATAGATATAGTTACCAGTCCACAAACATACCTATAAAACTGGGCCTGTTAGGTGAAATAGCTGCATAAACAGAAGTGTTTATAGAGAAATTAACCTGGCTGAACTGCTGCCTGTCTGGGTCAGGAGCCCACATCTACCTCCCCCTGCGCCAGCGCACGTCACCTCGTGAGCACTGAGTACTGGCTGTTCCCCCATCAGCTCATGCTGCTCAGCACAGGGAAGTTACCAGGGGACAAGGGGCTTTTTCAGAGGCAAGAGCAGCAGAGAAGCAGGTAAATCTTCATCCATCTTCCTCAGTCACTGGATACTCAGGATCCTGGGGCAGAAGGCTCTTAAATAGAGAAAGGATAGAAAAAACATCAAGAATGGGGGCTACCTGTCTAAAGGGAGATGGTCTAGGTGTTTTTTCCTTTCCCAGGGACATAGGAACTTGAGTGTCATAAGGAAATATAAGCAAAGAGTTGTGAACTTGTAGGATTTACATGATTTGCAGTCATGAAGTGTGATAATTGATTAATTAATCATTATTTCCTGGCGCTCCTTGGTGGGCAGAGAGTTCTGGTGGGAAGGGAGCTTCCTGAGATAGTGGCTGAGAAACTCAAGATCTCAAAGGATGGGAAGAAGTTGTCTGGAAAAGGAGACCAGGACTTCTCCTGTGTCCCTCCTGTAGGAAGGAGCATGATGGAGAGAGGCTGTGCTCTTTGCCATGACCTCTGCACAGAGCAGCTGAGGATGCTCTCAAACCTTGAGCTCTGGGTTCCTTCTCAGGTGGATGTGCTTTGAACCTGAGCTGCAGTGGGGGTCATGGGTCATGGTTATGGGACTTGCAGAGTAGACAGAGCCTTATTTTGGTTCTTGAAACACTTTATACAGGTTCAGTATCTTACTAGCTGGGCTTTGTCTTCATAGTAATCTCCAGTTTAGAGAGTAGGGCCAGTTTGGGGCTGACCTGGGGAGAGTCATCTCCTTCTTAACTGAAGAAGCAAAGAGGAGACTATGTCCTGGTCCCAGCCTGGGTGAGAACAGCCTTTGAGGATCCTCTGTAGGTGCTAATGCCTTTGAGCAATCAGCACTTGTGCCTTATGCTAGAGCTGAGCATTGCCCTTCTGGACAGACAGTACCCAGTTAACAACCAATACACGATCAGGCCCCATCCCTTCTTCTTCCTTCACTCCTCTGGTCTCTAACAACAACCCACATCACTTCAAGCAGGCTATGGACAAAAGATGCTGCCCTATTGTCTGAGGATGGAGAACCTGCTGTTATTTGAAGGATGCAGTCTGAAGGCTGGTCCAGTTGCAGCTGTATACCAAAAGACTTGGGCTTGACCTCTCCAGGCACTCTTTTTGCCCTTCTTTTTGGAAGATTTAGATGAATCAGTGGGTCAATCCCTCTAGCTCTTCTAAGAAAAAAGGGTCCCTCTTCCCTGCTTTGTTTTCCATCAGGCCAACAACTGTTGTGATACAGCATAAGGCTACTGTAAATGTCAGAGCTCAAAGAACCAAGATGTTGGGAGCACATGGCAGAGGATGGAGAAAGGATAGAAGTACCAGGATCATGTTTTTGGCAGCAGAAGGGTCCCTAATGGACTGGAGGCCACCATGACACCCCATTCTCACCCCAGGGGACAAGCAGCATCTATCAGACTGCATCACCACACCTTGGTGTTCATCCCTTCAGTGGATTGAGGAAACGTCATGTGAGATGATGATGATGATGATGATGATGATGATGATGATGATGATGATGATGATGATGATGGAGTGCCCTGATTTACTGCTTGTTTCCAGGTGGTACAACCCCATGGTACCACGTGTTTTGGGAGAACAATGATGCCTGTGGGAAGTGGTTGGTTATGCACATGAGAAGGAAATTCAGAGAGATTCTTCCAAATCCTCGCAGAATTATTTTAACACCTGACTCTTCCAGTATTGCTCAGTCCCTTTTCCAACAGGAAAATGAGCTCTGATGGTCACTTCCCAGTGAAAGTCTAACCTGTCATTTGGACAGTTCTCAAAGCTGAAGGAGGTTGGGTGTTTTCTCTCTTGGAAGGAATGGAAAATGTACTGAGCAGGTAGAGGTTATGAGAAAGCCCCTTGGAGACAGTGTTAACAAGAGAAGAACAGATGTCCTGCACCTCCACGATATTTTCTTGTGCTCCTCTTGGCTATGTTATGATCCCTACTTGGGGACCACCAAGGGTGGGCATGGAGGAGGATGTGGGTGGGACATGGGTTGGGGGTTAAGGCAGACTGAGCCCAGAGGCAGTGATCTGTGGGGATTAAGGTATTACACATAAGCAAAGGCTCACGCTTCCAGCTAGTGTTTAAGTTCTTGATTATTTTCTCCCTCCCTCTCCCTTTTTTTTTTGGTTCCTGCAAGCTGTTTCCCACTTTTCCCTATGGATCCACATCCTGAGAGCTTGCCTTGGAGTTAACCAAAATCAAAGGGTGACTTTTGCTTTGCGGGCAGCAAGGACTGGATCAGATCTTTGGGGTCTTCTCTTTGCTGCCCACACCAAGCCTCCAACCAGGGATTTTCTGACCATCTACCTCAGCCTTTTTATTGTGCTTGGCCAGTGCTACTGATGAACACAGGGTATTTCTGTGCTCTTTCCTCTACCCACAGCCCCACACATGCACACCTTTTCCCCCTTATTCTTCATTCAAAACCCACATATGACATCATGATGACTGCAAGAGGAACCCCCCCTCCCAAGACAAGTGTGTGCCCAGCGTTAGGCAGGCTGCTGCTTGTGCTGTGCAAGAGGAATTTAACAGATCCCTCAAGAGTTTAAACCAGAATAACATACATGTTTGTTTATTTTCTTCTTAGTTATTTATATATTTATATTCTGTTGGGGAGGGGATAGGGGGTTGGGATGGAACTAATGGTCTGTGTTTAAAGGAGGATCTGTCAAGGCCTTTAGCAACCCCACCCCCTGAAAAAACAAACAACAGCTCTGAAATACACTCAAAACAGTCAAATAAGCAAGCAAACAAACAAACACAGCTCGCTGCAAACAGCTCACAAGTAGAGGGAGATGAAGTCGCATCCCCGCTCCTGGTTTGTTATCCTAGGGGGGGTTTATAGGGATCCAGACTTGGAAATGACCTGAGAGGGGTGTCTGGGTGAGGTATACATGTGGACATGTGCACACTACTTACAGATTCTGTGATTCTATGAAGAGTATGGGCCAAGGAAGGGCAATTCCTGCTTGGAAAAGATCAGAAAGAGAGTAAAATCAAGATGAAGACAGGTCAGTGAGAGAGAACTTTACAGGTTGGACAGCACACGGGGATCAGGTCGTCTGTCCTGGATAAACCACCATGCATCTGCATGGAGGTACTGTGTGTACATACATCTGTGTGCCCAGTAAACTGAGCAGTATGTCATAAACAGAGCACGACTGGAAAAGGGTCTGTTCTTCCCCTGCCAAAATTCCACCCTTCAAAGCTGTCCCAGCACTTGTTCTGCTTGCACAAGCATTTGTCCACGGTGCCCGTGGAGGAGTAGGAGGTGTCTAACCCTGCTGAGTTGGTCACTGCTGGGTCTATGGTCGAGGTCTGCACAGAGCTGCCTGAACTTGGCCACCATCCTGAGGATGGGTGAGCCCAGGCCTGAGTCCCCTAAACTAGGAGTAACCCAAGAGGGTCTATCCTGACATGGTGCATTGGTGCTTGGGGACACCAGGTTGAGCCATGTTTGGGAGTTGTGGGCCCTGGCTCTGACATCCACTTGACCCATGAGAAGGGGCTCTCTGCTATGGCATGGGAGGTGGGAGTCAGGGATCTTGCCTTTCATCCATGGGACTTGGTTTGTCCTTCTACTGATCCCTTTCTTGGCAGGTGGCTAGGGAGAAATAATGCTTGGTGCCCAGAGTGCTGCCATCAGCCAGCAGCATGGAGAAGGACTACAGCACTCTGAGGAACCACTCCTGAGGATTGAGGGGAAAATATGGGAAGAAGAGGGGCTGAGGGAGCTGGGCTGGGTCAGCCTGGAGAAGAGAAGGCTGTGGGGGGACCTCAGTGCAGCCTCCCCGTCCCTGAAGGGACCCCAGGAACAGGAGGGGAATCAGCTCTTGGGAAGGGCAGAGACTGGCAGGACAAGGGGCTGGAGTGAAGCTGGAGGAGGGAAGGGGGAGAGGAGAGACTGGGGGGAAGTTCTGTGCAGAGAGAGTGGTGAGGGGCTGGAAGGGGCTGCCCAGAGAGGGGGTGGGTGCCCCGTCCCTGGGGGTGTTCCAGGCCAGGTTGGCTGGGGCCCTGGGCAACCTTGTGTAGCTCCAGGCCTGGAGGTTGGTGTCCCTGCCTGTGGCAGGGGGTTGGAGCTCTGGGATCCTTGGGGTCCCTTCCAACCCAGAATCAGCGATTCTATGATTCTATGAAGAGTCAGTGCTGAGGAGGGGGAATTCCTGCTTGGCAAAGAGCAAAAGGAGAGTAAAATCAAGTTGAAGGCAGCTCAGTGAGAGAGAACTTTGCAGGTTGGACAGCAGGTAGTCTGTCCTAGATAAACCACTGGGTGAGTCTGGGCAAGGAATGAGAACAGCCCCTCAGTGAGCTACCAACACAGTGACCATTGTCTTTTCCCTTTGCTGGAAGACAGTTCTGGCCAGCAAGAAGGAGCAGATTACAACATGAGCATATTTAACTACTCAGTTCGTTTACCAAGGTTTGTGACAGAGCCTCTGTCCCTAAACACTTCTTCTTTAAAACAAGAAAGGTTTGCAAATGTGCTTTGGAAAGCAGCCATGTTCCTGTGTGAAAAGGAAGGAATTTGGGTCTGTAGTCGACAGCATTATGCAGGAGGTAAGACCAGACATCATCTGTGGTGCTGGTCTGCATCCAGCTATGGTCTGCATGTCCTTGACCACCAACCCACCCTTTCTCTGGAGCAGCTGGAGCAGCACTTGGTGCCCAAAAAGTCCAGGGAAAACCACACTTCCAAGTTATGCTCAGGATGGTTATAGAGAAAAAGACCCAACGAACCCCATTCCAGTTACACCATCCGACTGCCTTCTCCCATGGGTTTGGTTTCTAAATGGGGGGTTTGCACTGCAATGCCTTTACAAAATACTTGTGAAGAATCCTTGGCAACAGGGCCAGGAGGACCTGCTTTACCATGGCTTGCTCACAGGGGTGCCTGTGTCCAATAAAAAGGCAGTGGATGGGCAGGAGGGAGGAATACTGCAGAAGATACCACATTAGATGCCAAGGTCAGAGATGTGAGATCTTCCAAGGCCTGTAAGCTGCTGGAAGGAACAGCTGGAACATTAACTTAATGTTGGGGATAGTCTTGGGGGTGAATTCTTGGGATTTCACCCCTTTCTTTCCCTTTTTGTCACCAGGAACACAGCCCTCTGCTTTGCCCATGTAAAAAATTCCCATTTCCAGCCTAGTTTTGCCCAGTTTTGATGAATCTGAAGTGCACCTTCTCTGGAGATATTCCAGCCCTGTCTGGATGCTGCCATGTGTGCCCTGTCCTAGGGACCCTGCTTTAGCAGGGGGGTTGGGAATGATGAGCTCTGGAGGTCCCTCCCAACCCCTGTGACTCTGCTCTGCAGCAGAGCACGTGCTGAGCACAGCGTGCGCTGAGCTGAACAGGGGGCCCAGTGCCTAAAACCACAAGACCTCTGTAGGAAAGCTCTTCCTGCCTCTGCTGCCTTTTAACTCCTCACAGCTGACTTCCAACTCGTGCTAACATCACCCCAGTCAGAGCACCCATCCCTGGTGAATTCGAAGACAATGCTCCTCTTGAGGAGCTGGAGGAGTAATTATGGCATTAACAACTGACCTTCTCTCATGTGTTTTTATGTGCTTGTGTGTCTCCAAGGACAGGATTTGTACTTTTTGTCCTGTTTAGAAAAACATGCCTGACCTTATTTTATTATTATCTTTTTCATAATGGAGTGATGTAGGTTTGGCCAAGATAAAAGCGTGAAGCAGAGTGTTGTTGAAGCTGTAAACAGGGGAGGAGCAGATGTTTCTTCCCTTCTACAGGGAGCGTGAGGCAAAGGAAAGAGAAAGAAAAGGGGAGAAAGCCAGAGCTGCCCAGGAGGGAAGAATGAAGCGTGGTGTGATCCAGTTTGGAAGGAGTTGAGAAGATGTTAAATTAAAATACAGCTTCAGAGGTCTTGAATGTGCCTGTTTTCTGTGTGGGGCCCCTGGAAACACTGTGGGTTGCATAGAGACCTGGCAGATGTAGTTAGGCAGGGAAAGGGAAAGAGAACCAGGAATGAAGAAGCACCCAGAATGAAGAATCCTGGGTGCTGGGTGACTTGACTTTCACAACTCAACCAATGCACCCACAGCCAGAAGACCATGCTTGGCTCCATAAAGGTAGGTATGGGATGAGACACCTGTGAATGGCTGAGGGACCAGCCAATACACTAGTGGGAGGCTCAGTTTGGATGGGCTTACTGGCATTTTCCACCCAGGTTTAGATGGGGAGCCATGAAGAAATATCTCCTGGTCTGAGCTGCTCGAGAGCAATGCAAGTGTGGTTGGAGTCCTTCTGCTCAGGCTTGGCATGGTGAGACCATCTGTGTTTTGTGTGATGATGGTGGGGCATCAAAGACCACCATCAAAGACTGAGGTGAGCCTGATTCTGCCTGGTCCTCAGAGGTTTTGAGGTGATCCACCTTATCTAGTAATTAGTAGGCTGCAACTGTCTGCTAGGACAGATCTTGTATGAGGAAGAAGTATTTGGGACTCCTGTGTTTCATCCTCTTTGCCTTCTGTGGTCAAGAAAGATGCCTTTGGAATGAGAACAGGGAGCAGAGTTGACAATAAAAGAGCTGGTAAAAGAGGAGAGGTCAAAACTGAGGAAGACATCAGTTTTGAGCAGCAAAACCAGAGCAGAGTGGGGATATAACTGCTGTGGTTTCCAACACAAGAATCAGTGAGAGAGAAGAGATCTTTAAACTCAAGGACAACGTCAAAAGGAGGGCAAAAGTAGATAAGCTGGGCACAGATCAATTCAGAGGGGAAATTAGGAGGTTTCTAAGTGGTAGAAAATGGCTGTTTTGGAACAGGTTCAATGAGAAGCAGCCAAGGCCACTTTTCTCATGGACCACAGTCAGGTTTGGAAAGGATGGTGGGTACTTTTGCTTGTGACAGGAAGGACTGGACCTGTTGGTTGGTCTTTCCTTTCCTTACTGTTGGGAAAACAATGTGTAGGACATTGAAAAGTCCCCTTGCCTGAGAGAGACATAAATATAATCCTGACCACGAAGGCTGGCAAAGAGCTGAAGAACCCAAGAACCACAAGGCAAAAAGCCTGCAGAAACTGCATTTGAAAAAGACACCCCAAAACAGAGAATCACAGAATTATTGGGGATGGAGGGGCCTCTGGAGATCACCCCATCCAACCCCCCCAGAGCAGGGTCCCCTCAGCCCAGGATCAGGGGTTGGGATGGCTCCAGAGATGGAGGGAGACTCCCCAACCTCCCTGGGCAGCCTGGCCCAGGGCTCTGCCACCCTCCCAGCACACAAGTTCCTCCTCAGGCTCAGGGGGAACTTCCTCTGCTCCAGTCTGTGCCCACAGCCCCCTGTCCTGTCCCTGGGCCCCCCTGAACACAGCCTGACCCCTCCTCCTGAGCCCACCCCTCAGGGGTTGCTCAGCACTGAGCAGATCCCCCTCAGGCTTCTCTTCTGCGGGCTGAGCAGCCCCGAGTCCCTCAGCCTCTCTGCCCCAGAGATGTCCTGGTGCCCTCAGCATCCCCACAGCCCTTTGCTGTCCCCTCTCCAGGAGCTCCCTGTCTTTCCTGCCCCCAGCATTGCACATAATATTCCAGATGAGGTCTCCCCAGGGCAAAGCAGAGGGAGAGGAAGAGTTTGAATACTTTGTTAGGATAAATAAGGTACAGAGAATGCAAATTTTCCCAGCTTATATATCATATCCCACCAAGTCCACCTCAAAGCAGGAGTTTGCCCCTCCCTGAGTACATTTACCTTTGCATTTTTGGTCAGTATTTCACAGCTCACCACTTCATTTTGCTCCCCTCCACCCCCAAAGCCTTTCAGTAGCTACTGAGATGACAATGATGTGGCTCTAGAAATGCCTTTTTATTCCTCCAGTCCAGGTTGGTCTCTCTCTCTCAGCAGAATGGCACCTGGGCAGGAGAGACAGGAGAACATAAATGCCAGATTTCCATCCTGAAGGTATTTGGACAGTAAGTACATGAGAATTCATGAGGTAAATTAGACACCACTTTGGGTGCCACCACGGATGGATGAGGTTTAGACATGAAGTTGCATCAAAAGTCCCTGAGTTGCATGACAAGAAGTGTGGTCAGCACATCATGAGAGGGGATTCTCCCCATCTAATCTGCTCTGGTAAGACCCCCCTGCATTGCTGCATCCAGCTCTGGAGCCCTCAGCACAAGGAGGACATGGAGCTCTTGGAGCGGGGCCAGAGGAGCCCCGAGGAGGATGCGAGGGCTGGAGCAGCTCTGCTCCGGAGCCAGGCTGGGAGAGCTGGGCTGGCTCTGCCTGGAGCAGAGGAGGCTGGGGGGGCCCTCAGAGCCCCTTCCAGCCCCTGAGAGGTGCCTGTAGGAAAGCTGGGAAGAACTGTTCCCCAGGGCACGGAGCGCCAGGACGAGGGGCCATGGGTTCAACTCCAGCAGGGCAGGGCCAGAGGAGACCTGAGGGAGAAGCTCTTCCCTCTGAGGGTGGGTGGGTGGGTGGGGAGACCCTGGCCCAGGGTGCCCAGAGAGGTGGGGGAGGCCCCATCCCTGGAGCCATCCAAGGTCAGGGTGGATGGGGCTCTGAGTGACCTGCTCTAGTGAAGATGTCCCTGTCACTGCAGGGGGGGACTCAATGGCATGTTCAATGATTCTAAGTGTGCTGCTTATCCATCACCTGGGCTTCTCTCTGTGGCCTCAAGAAGGAACATTCTTGTTTTAGGGGTGCCATGACTAAAGAACAACCAATCTCCAACCGGTACAAAGGTTAAAGGAGATCCTGCAATGTCTCCATAATGGTCTGGATGCTCGAATGCAGCTCTATGACTCAGCACCCTCATTTAATACTACCAGACAGATGGTTCAGCTATTACAGCTCGTAGCAAGGGAGGACTTCATCTGGTAATCCAATAATCTTAATTATATTATTCTGATAATAGGCAATGAGGTAAACTGAAGGGAGGCCAAAGCTAAACACAGCAGCGGCTGTCCAAACAGCCTCTGATTTCTTATGTATCAAATGATTTTTAATCATTCTATCATGATGGCATTGGACTCTCAGCCCAGTGTAAACCAGCACAGCTTTACTGAAGTCAAGGTAACTCGGTCAATTCTTTTTGTGCTCTGAGTATCTGGTCTGAAGTCCTTAGTGCTGTTTAATTTGCAGCGCTCCTTTTAACCTTGTGCATCAGGAAAGCTGTGATTCCAGCAAAAAACTAGGTCCTCCTCACATCTAATCAAGTAATTGTATCTAATTGCAGATAATCAGAAGTCTCAGATCTAAAATGCATAACAGCTAAAGAGCTTGCATTTAAAAAAGGATCCCAATTAAAAGAGTGGTGAATGCAAGTGTGTTTTCATCTCTTTTTTTCTCCTCATCTTTTTGTGGGGCTAATTGCAAGAAAGGAGCTCATTCTTAAATGAAACTCTTTTGTATATTAAGGATCACTTTCAATTAGTCTGAAAGCCTCCACTCTCCATCACAAAATCTTCTGCATGAGGATTCCTGCCTAGAACTGATAGTGCACACTGCATTGATGAGTTTTCCTGGTCCACATTCACACACAAACACAAACAAACCGAGTTAGGAAGAGGCCCCCTCATTTCAAATCAACGCTGGGAGTACTCAAAAATACAGCAACAGTGAGGGCAGTGCTGGAAACTACAGATTATTGTGCAAATCACAGAGTCACAAGACCTTTAAGATCATCAAGTCCAACCGTTCCCATCCTCTGCTAAACCATCTCCCTAAGTACCTCATCTCCCCTTTTTTTAAACACATCCAGGGAAGGTGACTCAGCCCCTCCCTGGGCAGCCTGTGCCACAGCCCCACAACTCTTTAAGTAAAAAAATTTTTCCTAACATCTAATTTCAACCTGCCTGGGGCAGCTTTGTTCCATTTCCCCTTGTCCTGTCTCCTCTCCCCTGGCTGAAGAGACCATCTCCCACCTCTCTGCACCCTCCCTTCAGGTAGTTATAGGTGGTGAGAAGGTCTCCCCTCAGCCTCCTCTTCTCCAGGCTGAACACCCCCAGCTCCCTCAGCTGCTCCTCAGAGGATTTGCCCTCCAGCCCCTTCCCCAGCCTGGTTGCCCTTCTCTGGACTCGCTCAAGGACCTCAATGTCCTTCTTATGGTGAGGAGCCCAGAACTAGACTCAGCACTTGAGCTGTGGCCTCACCAATGCTGAGTACAGGGGCACAATCCCTTCCCCAGACCTACTGGCCACACTATTTCTGACACAAGCCAGGATGCCCTTGGCCTTCCTGGCCACCTGGGCACACTGCTGGCTCATGTTCATCCTGCAGTCACCCAACATCCCCAGATCCTTCTCTGCCTGACAGCTCTCCAGCCAGTCTCCCCCAGCCTGTAGCACTGCAGGGGGTTGTTCTGTCCCATGTGCACCACCCTACACTTGGCCATGTTAAACCTCAATAGTAATGAGCTTTGGATGAAGTTTTCTGTCCTACTCTGAAGCCCTTTTTCTGAGGGAAAGAAGACACAAATTGCTTTTCACTCTACAGCATCTGAGATGAAGCTCCCTGAGGCTCGACACAGCACCCTCAGGGAAAAGCCACCATAACTTGTCTCCACTAGATTTTTAAGTGAAATAGTTCCCTTCAATTTCACAAAGCATATTTTTACCTTGAAGATACAAGTGGAATCTAATTAAATAAGGTATTTTAATTCATTTTTTTTTTCTTTCTGAACAGGAGCAATGTTTCCACCATGTAGCTGTGGAGCTGGAGCTGGGAAATTCTTGTACAAACAGGGTCCACCAAATCTGAAGCAACATCACTGGGGTAATTTGTGGCAGAGAGTTTCTGGAATATGAAGCTCTGAAACTTCAGAGCCCATAAAGTCCTTTCCTGGTTTCCTATAGCTGTAGGAGCTTAGCTAGGATGCAGCTTGAACCTGCAGCCAATGCATCTCAGGTCACATCAGTATCTTGGTTTTAGCCATCAGATGAGCTTATATTAAAGGATCAGAGTGGAAATGGAGTGGTGGGGCACAGGCACATTGATCTCTTGCAAAGGCATGGAAACAGAGATTTTTGCTTCAAAATCAGAGTACCTGTTTTCTGCACCACCTTCTCTTTCAAGCTCCCTTGCAGTTTATGGGCATGAACTCAATGTCATCCAGAGGGACCCTGACAGGCCTGAGAAATGGGCCTGTGCAAAACACAGGAGGATCACCAAGGCCAAGAGCAAGGTCCTGCCCATGAATCAGGGAATTCCAAGCACAACTATGGGATAAGAAGGACATGAAGGTGTTGGAACGAGTCCCAAGAAGGCCACAGAGATAATGGGAGGGATGGAGCCCCTCTGTTCCAGAGCCAGCCTGGGAGAGCTGGGCTGGCTCAGCCTGGAGAAGAGAAGGCTGCTTGTGGGGAGAGCTCTGAGCCCCTTCCCATCCCTGGAGGGGCTCCAGGAGAGCTGGAGAGGGGCTGGTGCCCAGAGCAGGGAGGGCCAGGCCCAGGGGAACGGCCTTCAGCTGCAGGAGGGGGATGGAGAGGGGCTGGGAGGCAGAAATCCTTCCTGGGGAGGGGGGAGGCCCTGGCACAGGGTGCCCAGAGGAGCTGGGGCTGCCCCGGGACCCCTGGCAGGGTTCAAGGCTGGGTTGGATGGGGCTTGGGGCACCCTGGCAAGGGGGGGATGTCCCTGCCCATGGCAAGGGGTTGGAATTAGCTGATCTTTGAGGTTTCTTCTGACCCAAACCATTCTATGGTTCAATGATTTAGCTTTTTTCCAAACTTCCCTTCAAACTCCTATTTTATAGGGTAATTCTTGTGGTCCTCAGGGGGGGTACCTCACTCCAACCCAAAAGCTGACACTCTCCTGCTCCCTTCCTGTCAAGGTGAATACAGTTACCTAGTCGTAAGGAGCAAGACTACTTAATGCTCGTTGCCTCTCAGTCCCAGGAAGCTCTTTCCCTCTCTGTTCATGGTGCTGCTGTGCTGAGAATGGTCTCCACAGCCCCATCAACCCCCTTTGTCTTCCATTGTTCCCTTGACTAAACCTCACTTGCTTTCTTCAGCTCTTCAAGCATCAAGTCAGTCTGGCCCATTGCAGACAACTGAGTGATTCCTGTTATGGTTAAGGAACTGGTGGGACAGCAATATTCTTGCTAGCCAGGTTTCCTGGAACACTCTGGGATGCCTCTTTCTCTCTCACCACTTTTTCTTCCCACCACTCCATCTAGCTGCTCCAAGCCAAGAGCTGAAGATCCTGAAAGCAGGATGTTCCCCCACAGCTGCCCTGAATGCTCTCTGCGTGCTGCAAACCAGACAGCTGGAGGTTTTCATTCAAGCCTGGCTTAAGGCTGGACATGCTGCTTGTTGAAGCCAGAGGAAAGGCTTTCCCCATGGGCAACTTATGGGCTGTTCCCAGATGAGAGGGAGACACAGCAGATGAACACCCTGGAGCTGAGCAGAGCCCAGCACTGGCTCTGCATAATGCCATTTTCTAGCCACTGATCAGGCAATGATGTGCCCTGGTGCTGTTGGACATAGAGTCATAGGATCATTTATGCTGGTAAAGAGCTCTGAGAGCATCAAATCCAGCCATTAACCCAGCACTGACAAGCCTACCACTGAACCATGTCCCTGGTTCATCTACACATCTTTTAAACACCTCCACCACTTCCCTGGGCAGCCTCTTCATGTGCTCAACAATCCTTTCAGTGGAGAAATTATTGTTAATATCCAGTCTAAACCTTGCTCCAGCACCGTGACTTCCTCCTGAGGTGAAGTCAAACACCTTAATTTTCTGTATAAGCAAAATGTTTTATCCTGAGGGAGTCTGGATTTGGCTGCAGGATTTTTCTTGATGTGTTGAGCTGATCTAAATGAAAGGCTGATGCTTCTCTTGAATAATCTGAGATGTGGGATACTTGTAAAAAAAAAGAAGAAGAAGAAAGAAATAAAAAAGGAAAAAAGAAAAGAAAATTTAAAAAAGGAAAAAAGAGAAAAAAGAAAGTAAAAGAAAAAAGAAAAAAGGAAAAAGAAAAAAGAAAAAAGAAAAAAGAAAAAAGAAAAAAGAAAAAAGAAAAAAAAAGAAAAAGAAAAAAGAAAGAAGAAAAATGAAAAAATAAAAAAATAAAAAGAAAAAAGATTGACTTGAGCTGGTAGGAAGCTCAGATAATGAAGGTTCTTTTAGAGACATGGCAGCTTTCTGAAGAGTAGCAGCAATTTTGGGGGGAAATACGGTGCTTCAGAGTGCATGGCAACAAAACACAATGGTGTCAAACAGGAGCTAAGAGCAATTTAGTTATAATTTATAGCTTCTGCACCTTTGAGGCTGGTTTAGGCTGTCATTAACAAAGAGAGAGCAAAGACAGGACAGTGACTTTTGCAACAGAAGAGAAAATAAGTAGTGGTAGAACCTTTAATAACCAGAAACTCCGTTTTATAACTACAGCAAAAAGATCAACTCACCTTCATATCTTTCTTCCCCTCCATGATAATTAATCCAGGGGGAGGATTTAAAAGGAAAGGGATTATGCTCAGTGGATTAGTAACACTATGCTTCCCAAATCAGGGCTCATAAATCCAGGTGGATGCTCACAGCATCATCAAAGCAGCAGGAATTCAGTGGTGACAGTGAGATTTGCAGCTGAAAATGGCAATTTCAGGGAGGTAATTAAATCTGAAGGTGAAGTTATAAACGATCCCCACACAATTCCCTCCATCTATGTGCCCTCATACCCTCTGTGAGTGGATGTAGAGAATCACAGAATCACAGAATCACAAGGTTGGAAAAGACCTTTTAAGCCCATCAAGTCCAACCATTCCCATCCTCTGCTAAACCAGATCCCTGAGCACCTCATCTCCCCTTTTTCTAAACACACCCAGGGATGGTGACTCATCCCCCTCCCTGGGCAGCCTGTTCCAGCCCTGACAACTCTCTCAGTAAATTTTTTTTTCTAATATCCAATCTGACCCTGCCCTGGCACAGCTTGAGGCCATTTCCCCTTGTCCTATTTCATGTCCCCTGGCTGAAGAGACCATCACCCACCTCTCTACAACCTCCCTTCAGGTAGTTGTAGGTGGTGATAATGTCTCCCCTCAGCTTCCTCTTCACCAGACTAAACATCCCCAGCTCCTTCAGCCATTCCTCATATGATTTGCCCTCCAGCCCCTTCCCCAGCCTGGTTGCCCTTCTCTGGACTCACTCCAGGACCTCAATGTCCTTCTGATGGTGAGGAGCCCAGAACTGGACCCAGCACTCGAGGTGCAGCCTCACCAATGCCGAGTCCAGGAGCACAATCACCTCCCTAGACCTACTGGCCACACTATTTTTGACACAAGCCAGGATGCCCTTGGCCTTCCTGGCCACCTGGGCACACTGCTGGCTCATGTTCAGCCTGGAGAGCTGGAGGTAGAGTGGAGGTAGAGTGCAGAGCTGGAGGTAGAGTGCAGCATGCAACCAGCCAGCCCATAATTTGGGGATCTGAATGGTTTTCTCTGGAGAAACACAGAAACTTGCCTTGGCTACGTGGTTTCCTCTTGTGTGGGGAGTTCTGGGCAGTTGATATAAACTGCAGGGCGATGGAGCAGAATGGAGATCTGCAGCCAATAAGCATGAAGTCTGCTTTCCTTGGTATTTGGCTTCTTCTTCCAGGGAAGCTCGCAGCTTGGTGCGTGCTTTTGTTGCTATAATTACTCACTGAGTGCATTAGACCTCTGCTTTTCATTTTTATTCTTTTCCTTCCCCCCACCCCCCCTTTTTTGTCTGTTTCAATGCTCTTTTCCACTGAGAAAGAGCCATTCATTGCTGGCTGCTGGTCTTACATCTTAACGACTTGTCACTTTGGGGTGCTTCTTGCTGGGGTGTAACAAATGTTTTCAGGGAGCACTGCTGCTCTGCCAGCCTCTGGCAATGGATCAAGCAAAGGGAGAACTGACTGTTGTGAAAGCAACGACATCAACCGCCGCCGGGCATTATGCTTGAGTTCAGGCCAAGTATCTGAGGCCACTCAGCCTTCTGATTGAACAAGGGAACGTGCCTGTGGGGGCTTCATGTAATTTGTCACCATGGAAGGGGCCCGGGAAAGTGCAATTTGCTGGGTGAGGAAATGCATATATTTGCAGAGAGCCACGAGTCCTTATGGCAGGGGCTTATCAACAGGGTGGTGGTTATAATGCCCATGTTTCTATTTACATTAATTACCTTGTCACTGGTGCCTCAGGTTGTTGGATTTCTGGGTGATGTGATCATTGGGGGGTGGGTGGGGGGGTGGACCTGATGATCTCTTGAGGTCCCTTCCAGCCCCTACAATTCTGTGATATGATTCTGTGATGTGATGTCTTTCTTTTGCTGGGTTCATACAGCATCCAGTACAGAATGGACATGAAGGATCTCGACTATGCCTGGAGCTTCAGGAAAAAGAAAAGAACAATTATTCAATTAAAATTAACACTTTCGTGCCTTGAAGAATAAACAGAAGGTGGAAAACGGATGGGCTCAGGCAGAAGGGTTATCTTGGAGCTCATATATATAAGAATGTTGATATATGTGATATACTAATGGAGATCACAGAATCACAGAGCTGCAGGGGTTGGAAGGGACCTCCAGAGCCCATGGGGTCCAACCCCCTGCCCAAGCAGGGTCCCCAGGACAGGGGCTGAAATCTCTCCAGAGGAGACTCCACACCCCCTGGGCAGCCTGTCCCAGGGCTCCCTCACCCTCACCAGCAAGAAGTTCTTCCCCACATTGGGGGGAACTCCCTGGGCTCCAACTTGAGCCCATCGCCCCTTGTCCTGACCCCACAGACCATTGAAAAGAGGCTGCCCATTTCCCCCTTTGTCCCACATTTGATATGATGGAAAGGGATGTGCTTGGGACCTGCCCACAGTTCATATGATGTCTTCCTCCTATCTGGCTCTGTGTGTGGAGAAGAATTCAACCCCAGGTTGGATCCCAGGGTCTCAGTGGGAGACTGGCCACACTTAACAAACAGGCTTCTTTTCCCTTGTCTCCTGATGGATGAAGAAGTTGTGTCAGGCAAGGTGAAGCTTGGGACACGAACCTGTGATCTCTCCTCCTGCAGAGTCTTGCAAAATGCATGAGGTTTAGACAAAGGAAAGTTAATCTGCTCACAGGGATGAGAATTACTCCCCAGCTTCCCTTGCAATAACATCCCCCAGTTGCTCAGCAGGGTTTGCTGAACGATACAAACAAATCAGCCACTAATTGGCTCTTCATTTGCTCTGAATATTTTTTCCTCTATTCTTTATCTGAAAACTCCCCAGCTACGTGGAGTCAGGTATATTATTCCATCTTCTTTTTGTTTGCTCAAGATATATTTTATAATGAGCAAGCATTACAATTTCCCCCTTTGGGGGAAAAGGGGAGTGTTGTTCCTGGCTGTGATAAGCTGAGATGTTATTAAGCTTCCTGCACGAGTCCTTCAGCTATTCTGCTCTTCCATAGCATTTTCCATTAGCAGTTTGCAGAGTGCTTTGCCCTGGACATTGAAGTTCTTGCCTTCAACAGTGGCTGCAACTTACACAAGGGAAGCTGTTGTGAGTCCTAGCTCACTGTCTTGGTCAGCACAGATAAAATTGCACTCCTGGCTGATTTGGCTTCATGTATTGCTGGTGAAATGAAGCCACAACAAGATCCTGAGTCACTTGTTTTATGCAAATAATCTGAACATCTTTAGGTGGGTATTTTTTTTGGCTCAGGCCAGTTAACACAGTCCTGGACCATTCAAAGATGCTCTTCAGGGTGTAATTCCCCCAGGGCAGTATGGCCAGCTCTGGAGTATGGACTCTGTCTGGAATCTCCAGTGCTCATGCAGGGCACAGGTTCCTCCACGTTCAGCTGTGGTGTCCACCAAACTTTCCTTGCCAGGCTTCTAATCTGAGTTTCTGTAGAAAAAAACTGTGTGTTTTGTGTTTGTTTCACAGCTGAAGGCTGGAGGCCTCTGTTTGTACCTAGAAAGAGAGGGCAGAAGTGGGACATCTGCAAGAAAAGCTCTTTCCCTCTGGTGATGGTTGCAGCCAAGAGAGGGGAAGGCATTTGTAAATGGATGTGGAGCTATGACAGATGTAGAGCTTGGGCCTGAGTAGCACCCAGGTGATAGTAAAGGCTTTGCAGGTGGCTTACAAACCATTGCTAATGTAGAGGCAAATGCTTACTTAGGTGTCACCAGGATGCTGAACTTGATCCAGTCCTGAGGAATGCTCCTCTGACCTTGGTGTGCTTGTGTCCAGCACAGAGGGAAAGCAGAGCCATGCCTCTGGCCAGGCTGGTGAGAAAACCCATTGAGACCCCTCATCTGGGGGACACCTGGATAGCCTGCTGGTGTTCATTGGTCCTGGACAAATTAAACTGACAGCACACACTTGGCCCATTGTCTCTCAGCTTTGGGTGTTCCCATGGTGATGGCACCTGGGTAGCTTCCAGACTTGGAGGTTGAGTCAGGAGGAAAGAGAGAGACAAAGATCCTTTAACCTCTGTCATGCAGAGAATAGACACAGGGCATTTGCCAGGGTTCAATTCCTGGCTGAGAAGGAGTAATAAGGTAAAGCTGGGTTGGGTTTGATTCACCTGTTCAAGCTAAATTGGTGTGGCCTGATAGAAATGAAAGCAGTTGGAGCTCATGCAAGTGGCTTGGCAAGTTGATGTATGTGAGGAGAATGAGGACTTGGGGGGGATATAATCAGTAAAAAAAACTTTTCCTGGGGAAATTTCAACAGTTCAAAGTAAGCAACAATTTCCATGGGCTTTCATGTGGATTTAGGTCTTTATCTGCTTCCAAGCTTTGGGTAATGTCCTCTATAGAACAGGCTTCATATAAACATGATGGGAACAGAGAAACACACTCATTAGCAAAAGCACAGAGAGAGGTGTGTGGAGGGAGCTGCTTGGAGAGTTATTTGGGTATGGAAAGCACCAGGAATGACGACCAAATCATTGCACTTTGCTGCAGAGACCAATTTCTTGGCATCTGCTTCAATCTGGAGGGTGGACAAGTGTTTTGTGCCCTGTGCAAGGCTAATGAGGCTGAAGATGTATGTAAATATATACTATTTACCAGGGAAGAGGACGTTAGTTGAGGAAATGAATAATTTCAGAGGGTATAAACGAATCAGAGATGTTTGGAGAAGGAAGACGCTCATATAATTTGATTTGCTCCAAAGGGTAATGCAATCAAATGATAATGAAGGCCGGTTGTTTATCACCTGTTGGAAAAAGACTTGTCTGGGCAGAGGATAAAGAAAGAAATAGCCTCATGTCTCTACAATAAGAACCTCCAAATAGTCTCTCATGGATTTGTGGGGTTTAAAGCAAGATGGGATAATGAGATCTTCAAATATGACCTCATGTAGGCTATTGTCCTCCCAGTTTTGCAGCCATCTCTGTGCTGATTCTATTACACTGGGTTTGATAACAATAAATCTTCTGGAAGACTATTGAGTCATTTAATCCTGCGAGTCAATTCTGTAGCTGGAGTTCCCAGAATTGGACTGATTTAAAGCCATGGAGATTTTGATGGCATAAAGTGATATTAATGATAAGAATAAAAATTGTTTCTCTGGTTTTGTTTTTTTTTTATAGTACCCTATGAGATCATTAAAAATGAGCCTCTGTTAGGAACCATCCTGGCTTTTAAGTAAGTGCACTCTCTGTGGTCAGTTTAGAGACTGGAGGAAATACAAGATCCTTTTTTATTCCCCTGATCAAATGATTTTTGCAAAGCAGTGGGGCTTGCATCTTGCAACTAAGACTCTCCCTCAGATATTGGTTGAGAAGTACCTCCCAGCCAGCAGACATGAAAGGGCTGGCATCTTCATCTGACTTTCATTAACCCTTGAACCCAAGCTGGAGGCACTCAATAAAGCTCCTATGGTTTTTTTACCCTCACACTGAGACCGGTTGAATTCTCTCTGTTGTTTGGACCTGGCATCCTAAGTAGGTGAGTGGTGTCATGAAATGTTATCAGGCCATGATGCTGCACACCTTGGTGGCATTTGTCTTTGCTCAAAGTGTCCATGCATGCAGTTCATAGACTCATAGAATCGTAGAATGGTCTGGGTTGGGAGGGACCCCAAGGGTCCCAGAGCTCCAACCCTCTGCCACAGGCAGGGCCACCAACCTCCAGGCCTGGAGCTACACAAGGTTGCCCAGGGCCCCAGCCAACCTGGCCTGGAACACCCCCAGGGACGGGGCACCCACCCCTTCTCTGGGCAGCCCCTTCCAGCCCCTCACCACTCTCTCTGCACAGAACTTCCCCCCAGTCTCTCCTCTCCCCCTTCCCTCCTCCAGCTTCACTCCAGCCCCTTGTCCTGCCAGTCTCTGCCCTTCCCAAGAGCTGATTCCCCTCCTGTTCCTGGGGTCCCTTCAGGGACGGGGAGGCTGCACTGAGGTCCCCCCACAGCCTTCTCTTCTCCAGGCTGACCCAGCCCAGCTCCCTCAGCCTCTCTCCCTAGGGGAGCTGCTCCAGCCCTCTGAGCATCTCCGGGGCTCCTCTGACCCCTCTCCAACAGCCCCACATCTTCCTTGTGTTGGGCCCCAGCTCTGGGCACAGGACTCCAGCTGGGGAGGGCAGAGCAGAGAGGGACAATCCCCTCCCTGTCCCTGCTGCCCCCCTCTCTGCTGATGGAAGTTACCTTGGCTGTAATCCCCGTGGTTGTAGCTTCGAATCACACCAGAAACAGCTCATCCTTCTAAGGTGAATTGAGTTCATTACACTGCAAAGGTCACTTTGAAGGAAGTTCAGAAGATGCAGTCCTGCTTTGTTGCTTTCTGTATGAGATTAAGACCAGTTTCTCTCCCACTTCCTGACACCTATCAATCAGAGCTGGGATTCCCCAGTGCTGGGTACCCAATAGACAGTTTGTCTTGCACCATCAGGCTCTTGCTTCTCCCAAGCCTGGTTGCTCAGGAGCCTTATTCACTGCTGCCAAGGTGCAGGAGATGGGGCATCACCCACAGAGGCCACAGTAGGATGAGAAATGTAATTCAGATCCTCCAAAGTTGTATCTGGGCCTCTCAACTTTTTCTTTATTACTTTTTTTTTCCCCTGGATGATCTTGCACAATGAGTGACACACTGTTTATCACAGCCCACATGGCCACATGTCTCTGTTGGAAGAAAACAGCTTGTCAAACACAGCCAGATCGATCAGGCAAATTTCCTTAGAAGCACTTTTCCTTCCAATGATATAAAAGTGATGAGCACTGTGGGCTGAGCAATCCCAGTTACCCAGGGATCACTTTCCCACCCAGCAGCATCATATTCTCCAAAGCTGAGTTGTTCTCCTGAACTAACACAAGAAAGGTCACAATTTTCTTCATCTTTATGTTCATTCTCTTTACAGAGACTTAAAATAAAAGCAGTTGAGGTATGAAAGATGTAAAAAACAATTGGTTTATCTGAAGTAGGTTGACCACTACTATTGAAAGAGACTTTTTTGGGGGTGTTAAACGGTTTAAGAAATGTTTTTGAGATTTCCTGCAGAATGGACAGGCTGTGCTGTCTCAAAGGGATGCTGAGACATGTGAAGGCATAGAACTTCATTTTTCAGTGGCCAGACATTTCTCTTCCTGGAAGGCAAGAAACTTGGCATGGCTTTTGTTTTTTATTGGGGATCTAGGCTTTACCTAGATAAAAAAGAAATGGGATATCAATGTAGAAAGGAAGGAAACTTGAGAAGCAAACATTGAAGTGAAGAAAGTGGTGCAGGATGAGTGAAAGTGCTCAAGATACCAAGGCATTGCAGTATGTGCTCAAGCAATGTGCATGGATAGTGGGAGAAACCCCTCACAAATCCTCCTGTCCTCTGCAGACAGCATTTTGGAAGCTTCCTGGCATTTCCACCTTCTCCTGGTCCCACAAATCGATGTGAAATTTATGGCTGCCATCTCCAGACTCTACACTGCTCACCAGAGTCTGTGAACAGCATCCAGAACTTTCCTCAGAGGGGTATCCACCCAATCAGAAAAGGGTTCAGGGACAGGGAAAAGGACAATTTTGGCTTTCTGTACATTTTATTTTCTTAAATTGGTTTTGTTTTCGTTGCCTCTTTGGGATTGTGCAATGAAGTTGTCACATCATGATATGGAATATTAGATAACTGGAGTTGTGGGAATGAGAAGAAGAGGCTACGTTTGGATCAGTCACAGAGAGAGTAGTGAGGGGCTGGAAGGGGCTGCCCAGAGAGGGGGTGGGTGCCCCGTCCCTGTGGGTGTTCCAGGCCAGGTTGGCTGGGGCCCTGGGCAACCTTGTGTAGCTCCAGGCCTGGAGGTTGGTGTCCCTGCCTGTGGCAGGGGGTTGGAGCTCTGGGACCCTTGGGGTCCCTCCCACCCAGACCATTCTATGGTTCTATGATTCTAAGTGTAGAATCGTGGGTTTATTGCATTCCAGTTACCTCCTAGACTGGGACCAGAGGAACGGGGTAATTAATGGTTATTTGGGCTGAACCCAAAGCAGAACTGGAAATGCCAGACCCTGAGCTCCCCATGAGACCCATAGGGTTGAGTTCCCAGTGGACATGATCTCCATGGACCCACCAGAGGCCAACTTCAGCTCTGGTCAAAGAGGGCATGACCTTGATGATGCATCACAGGCCACCAGCTGCCTGTGCACATCCGAACCTGGTCTGTACAAGGGATGAACTGCACCACCTAGACCTGGTGACAGCTTTCTGGGAGATAATTTGCATGTTACTGTGTCTCAGCTCTGTATGTGTTTTGCATGGTGCAAAGTCCTAGCTGAGTGCCTCAGGGTTGGCACCACCCTGCAGTGCTGCCTCAGCAGGCATTGCGTGACCACACAAGCTCATGTTGCATTTGCAAATCATGAAGCACCCACCCACAAGTTCACACTATAAACACACTGCTCTGGCAGATGGTGGAACAGCCTTCCCACTGTATCAGGCACCCTGAACAGGAAAAAAGCCATGCACACATGAATAAAAATGCCTTAGAGCCACGGGGATGCCACATGGAGTTGAGGACAATCTGCTGTGGAGTTCTGACATAGACAGAGAGAACTTTTCAGCTTCTGCCTTAGAGAAGTGGAATGCTCCATTAGGAAGTGACTTCAAGTTTAAAGTCAAAGTATCAACAGCAGCACTAAATAGCTCTGGGATTAACCAAAATATTGGGGTTTGTGCCAAGAGGAATTTCTTACATTGACCCCAAAATGGAAAGTTCAGAATTAAAACAGTTGTCAAAAAACACTTGCATCTTGTCTCTTGAATTCTCTCCTCCCCCTTCCCCTTTTTCCTCTGTTTTCAACTCAGCCACTGAACCAAACCCCTCATTGTTCATCCAGCTCCACACCAGAAGTGTGGAGAGAAGCAGTTTGCCCCGTTCTCAGTGATAAGGTAACGTAAATCTGGGGTGATGATGCATGTGTCAGCCTAGCAAACTCTTCTTTCATCCTCTCAAAGGCAATGTGGAGACCAGGGGGATTATGTTTTTGAGGTCTGGAGTGATGACACTGTTTCAGTATCATGAGAGGTGTTTTTGGAAACTCATCCCACACAGAACTGTGGGTAAAAGCACAGACAGTACAAAGAGCAAAACACTACTGTTAAGTCAAAGGGAAATGAAAACCAGACCCATCAGGGGCAAGGAAACCAGTAAAACCCTAACTTAGATAAGAGCATGTTAGTGCAGAGATAGTACAGATATGAGCAAGAGCTGTAACATCCTGTACAAGGGGATTTGGCTGGACAGGAACAACCACAAGAGAGAGTTAGTGTGGTTGGAGTCAAAAGAAGTGGTGGATTCTGCCTGAAAAACCTGCCTATGAAGAGAAACGACCTCACCCAAGGGACAGCACTCAGTAAAGCTGGCTGACCTAGAACTGCTGACCCTCTGAGGTTGGCTGGTCTGCACAAGAAGAGCTGGAGACAGGAGCCTCTGTGCTAAATGAAGGTGGCTTTTGTAATCATACTGTGTTTCAAATGCAAAAGTAAGCAGTGAGCTGAGTCTCCAGGACTCTCTTATCTCCCTGATGTCCTCAGTACATTGAGATCCTGAGATCTGACCCTCCCCATAAAGAAAAAAATCATAGAGGGTCCTTCAAGGCATTTGAACTCACTGAGATAAAGCCCTGGAGCAGTGACATACCCAAGGAGGGGCCTGACTGCTCCATGCAAGTCCCATTGCAGGGTCTTTTGACCATAGGATTGATCAACAAACACATTGAGAGGAGAGGAATGGGGAAAGAAGAAGAAATTCCAAGCTGAAGCCATCTCACCTCAGTCTCACATCCCTGTAGAACAGTCAGTTTATTTTCCCAGTGAATGAGACCTTCCAGTCTCATCAGAGAATCAGAGAATCCCAGACTGGGCTGGGTTGGGAGGGACCCCAAGGGTCCCAGAGCTCCAACCCCCTGCCACAGGCAGGGCCACCAACCTCCAGCCCTGGAGCTACACAAGGGTGCCCAGGGCCCCAGCCAACCTGGCCTGGAACACCCCCAGGGACGGGGCACCCACCCCCTCTCTGGGCAGCCCCTTCCAGCCCCTCACCACTCTCTCTGCACAGAACTTCCCCCCAGTCTCTCCTCTCCCCCTTCCCTCCTCCAGCTTCACTCCAGCCCCTTGTCCTGCCAGTCTCTGCCCTTCCCAAGAGCTGATTCCCCTCCTGTTCCTGGGGTCCCTTCAGGTACTGGGAGGCTGCACTGAGGTCCCCCCACAGCCTTCTCTTCTCCAGGCTGACCCAGCCCAGCTCCCTCAGCCTCTCTCCCTAGGGGAGCTGCTCCAACCCTCTGAGCATCTCCGTGGCCCTCATGTAAATCACTTTTCCCCTTTGTTGGCTGGTTATCCTTATTGTCCAAGGGAACTGCCTACTCTTCATGAGAACCAACCATGAGTGTTCCATTGAAATTTCCAGATGCACTGCTTTCTCTGAGGAGGTAATCCTTGTGTAAAGCACCATGGCTAAAAATAAGGATAGTGGGGGATGTGATGGCCTCTGGCTGCCCAGGACAAATTGATGGGGCAGCTTGCATAAAGTTACCCAGCCTGGAGATAGGACATGATGTTTCTTCATCCTACTTGTAAGTTCTGATAGAGTCAAGGTATGATTTAGTCACAAAGTGACTGAGAACCTGCATTGCTACTTTACTCCACCCCAACCAGATTTTATCCCTGGCCCAGCTGATGAATTTTGGGGAAGAACTCAGGAGAAAGTAGACCTTTCCACCACTCAGGTCCAGCAGGCATTTGTCAGTGTGGAAATAATTTTGCATTAATTACTCCTTTTAGGTTGAATGCAAGGAAGATCTCACATGCAGGTGAAGATTTATAAAATTGCCTTTACCCCAAATCCATAACAAGATCAAGGAAGATGTTGGCGGGGTTGGGAGTGGTGAATGAACAAGGCAGGACTGAGCTAAATTGAAGAGGAGGCAAAACTTCTGCCTGTCTCTGTAATTAGCAGAGGGACTGAGGGAAAGAGATATTTCCAGCGTGCCTTTTGCAGCATTCCAGATGTTTAACATTCTATTTCTTCACAGAAATTTAAGACCCTGTTCCCCCCCTCCCTCCCCCAAAACCCAGATACTTTTGTCTAGGGAAATGATTCAGAATACAACAGACACGTTTTCCTCCCTGTGCAGATGAGGACTCAGTGGCATCACGCCGGCAGATAGGAGCTGACCAGAAAAATGTGCACAATAATAAACAAGAAGAATTGTGTTGGATTGGATGGATCCCTCTGGATTAGACTCGTGTCTTCCTTTCCTTCAGATTCTTCTTGCCAGAGGCTCCCCCAAATAACTCCCTCTCTCCAAACAGCATTGCTGGTTCTTGTGACTTTATTCCAGGTTTCTCAAGAGCTGGTATTTTCCTCTCAGGACTCTACTCCTCAAGTCCTGTGGTTACCAGAGAAGCCAGCTTTCTTTCAAAACCAAAATTAAATTTCCAGTCCTCATGGCTGAGGAGAAAAACTAAACATGCCTCAAGTCTAATCTGAAGTCAAATATAAAAATGATCTTTTTCTTCCCAAAAAACAAAATAGGACATCATGTTTCATAGGCTTGACTCTGGATTGTTGATCCAAAGCAGTTATCAAGAGCACAGGAAAGCTAGTTCATTTTTAAGCATCATTTAATGAGTTTGTGAGTGAATTTACACATCAGGGTCACCTACAGCTACCCTGAAGGTCCTCAACAATCTGTGGTCCTGTGTCCCCTTTCCCAGATTTCCCTTCTGCACTTCCAGGGCACCATTCACAGAGGTCACTGGTGTTTCTTGCTAAGTAACCAGAGTCTGCAGCACCTTCCATTTGGGAAACAGAGGTTTTACAATGAAGATATAGATCAGGAAAGTATAGACAGCATTGATATCCGGATATAACTCTGTGTAATGTTGGAAGAGGAGAAGAAAAATCATTATTAATGAAATAGTAGCTGCTGGGTTGTTAGTACAGAGAGTATCTGTGCTGCTTATTTCTTCAAACATTCTCCCACGTAGACCAAGCAGATCTACCACCTTTGCCTGGTTCATTCAGGAGAGGGAGGAAGAGGTCTGGGACTTTGGTAAGGAACAAAGTGGAGACCATTGGTGAGGAGGAACACATGGGAGACCTGCACCTGCTTCCCCTAGTGCTAAAGCTGCAGGGGATCAAGCATCCTTGTGAAGGTTGAAAACAAAAGGTGGTTTAGACTGTGCCCTGTTCAGCTGCAGCTCTAGGAAGTAGGTCTAGAAAAAGGAGGAGGGATATACAGAAAAGAAAACCCTGCTGAGAGCTTAATCATACCCTTATGGTCCAGCTGCCAGGTGTGCCTCATGGGAATTTCCTCTCTTGCTTAGCCTCCAGGTATATCTTCCCCTCTGTGACGTTCCTCTGTGGGCAACAGAATAGCTTTGAGGCAAGGAGACACCTCTTCTGTATTGCAAAGTGGGAGAAAGATGCCCAGGGTGCATTCAGGAGCTGTGATGTGCTGACCAGAGCAAAACCAGGAGGTTAGTGTTAGGCAAGACTTCACTTCACCCTCTTACAGTGATTACAACCATTGGCAAGGACCTTGCTTCATGCCACAGACCTTTTCTACTCTGTGGTATCCTCTAAATCTTCTCCCTCTTTTTCTGCCCCATATCCTGGCTGGGAGCCTAAGAATCTCCCTACCCACTGAAGCTGTGATCTGCCTGTGTAAATCAACATCATCCCTGGGAGCTCAGTGGCATTACACAGATTTACTTGTGTGCAGAGCCTGGCCGTGCTGTTTTTGTTGTGTGTGATTTAAACAAGATGTTCCTCAGGCTTAGGCAGAAGTGAATAAATGCTGCCTGACATTTCAGAGAAGCTCATGTTCGCTACAAAACATTTCTTGTTCCAGCAGACTCACCCTGACTGTTTATTCACTTAGTTCTTCTGCATGTTTCCTCCTGCTCCTTTCAGCTCACCTTGGTGCTGTTATGCTTCAAGGACTCTCACGTTCAGAGGATTTACTTCACTGGTGAGCTGAGCCTTTCTTGGTACCATCTCAGGTTTCTTCAGCACTTTTTCTCTGCAGATATGGTCTCCTAACTGAACTCTCAGCCTATCTGCAATGACCTATTGCTAAGTAGGAGCCAAGCCCTGAGGAAGAGCTGGGTTGCAGTTGGGTAGGAGTGATTTCCCAGCTACAGCCTAACTCCTGGGCTCTCCCAGTCAAGGGATCTTACATGCCAGATGAGTCTTTCAGCTCATGACACCCGTAAGGGTCAGTCCAGCCCACTGGAGATTTCATTGCTTAAGACACTGGCTTTGTATCCAAAATAGTGCCGCGGTTCCTCCAAAAAGATTAATGAAGTCTTTCCACAGAATCACAGAAGGTTGGAAAAGACCTCTAAGATCATCAAGTCCAACCATTCCCATCCTGTGCTAAACCATCTCCCTAAGTACCTCACTTACCCTTTTTTTAAACACATCCAGGGCAGGTGACTCAACCACCTCCTTTTGGTCCACTTGGTAAGGTAAGTTCAACTTCTGGTAAGCTAAAACGTTCTACTGGATTGCTAATTCCTTCAGGAGAGAGGAAGGACTGCAGCAACACTGAGGGATACCTGCACAGAAACCTTACAAAATCAAGCCCAAAGGTTGGCAGGGAACCTCCATTTAATCCCTTCTCAAACTCAGAGGAACTGTGCACCAAGGAGGAATGAGCAGACTTAGAAAACATCAGTTACAAGCTCCTGCTTTATAATGGTCATTTCTCTTCTTCTTCTGTCTTCCAAGCTGGCCATGAAGCACATTCAACAAGCATTACACGAGCTATTTTGATGTTGGAACCCAGTAGATACACTCCAGATGATAGACTCAGGGAGTAGCCCAGTTGGCTCACATCCTACTGCCACAATCTACCACTTGATGAATCCATCCTCCTTCACCACACATGCACAACCCAGCCTGAGCCATGGGTTGCACTACACCTGCTGCTCCAGATAAATCACCCATCACTGTTGCATCCAGCGTTCCTCCTCCAGAAAATTTCTATGGTGCTGTGTATAAAACCCAGCTGTTAGCACTTTGGCAGCTATCAATCCTTCTCTTCTCCAAAAGGCTATTGCTTCCAAACAGACATAGTTTGGATTTCAGTTCTTTTTCTTGCTCCAAGTTTTGGCTGCTTAGATGTCCTCTGTTTTCCATGGGCAGATGAAGGTACTTCAGCAGAGCTAATATTACTTGTTAATCTCTGTGGCATTCAGTGGAGTGCAGAGGAATGGAAAATTCTTTGCAAGGTTTTTGTTCTTCGAGAGAACCGAAGAGGTTTGGAGCTGCCAACTGCTCAGCCAGCAGCAGACTGAGACTTCTGCTTCTCACGGAGGAAAAACATGCATGTTTTTATATCAATCTAGATCTGCCTTGTTTATCTCTCTCTGTTTCAGCATCATAACCTCCATTTCCAGGTTCATCTGGGTTGTGTTTAACCTAACACCAGAACAGGTTGACCAGAGAGGTGGCAGATCACAGAATCACAGGATCCTGGAGTCACCAGGTTGGAAAAGACCTTTAAGCTCATCAAGTCCAACTGTCCCTGTCCTGTGCTGACTCAGATCTCTGAGCTCTTCACCTCCCCTCTGTTAAACACCCCCAGGGCTGGGGACTCAGCCCCCTCCCTGGGCAGCCTGTGCCACAGCCCCACAACTCTGCCAGGGAAGAACTTTGCCCTCCCAGCTGAGCTGACCCTGCCCTGGGGCAGCTTGAGCCCATTGCCCCTCCTCCCATCTCCTGTGCCCTGGCTGAAGAGACCATCACCCACTTCTCTACAACGTCCCTTCAGGTAGTTGTAGGCAGCAATAAGGTCTCCCCTCAGCCTCCTCTTCTCCATGCTAGGGATATCCCATCCCCAGAAACATCCAAGGTCACGTTGGATGGGCCTCTTGAGTCATGTGCTGTAGCTGAAGATGTCCTTGTTCATTATTGGAGTGGATGACCTTGAAGGCCCCTACCAACACAAACTGTTGTAGGATTCAATGATAATTTGCCCATGGTTAGGTTGAACTGTTGGGTTAAAGTGCAGAAAAGGGTTAAAAGAGAGAAACCATCCTAACTCCTGGCAGCATGGGTGGGAGTAGAATGGCTGATTATCCAGGGATGCACTTAGATGCTCACTGGAAGAGGGTGACATTTGTGGGTTTGCCCAGCTCCAAGCAGAATGCATCCAACCCATCTTTGTTCTGCCAGCACTAGCAGTCCACTGAAGGAGAACAGCCCGTTGTGCCAATCATCTTGCTTTCTGCTTCATGGGCACATGCAATTCTGCCTAATTAGACATTCTGCATATGATCAATACGGGAGATACCAACATCCCATGCTGCCCTTGCTTCACCTGTGCCCATAAATGGCCCAGAACAGTGAACCTGCTACCCAAGTTACCCCAGAATGGGACAGTGCCTTAAAGTCACGTGGTGCTGTGGGACCAGCAAGACAGGATGCAGCCAGTTGCCATCAAATGGCTTAATCCACAATTTTTGTGTAGAGCACAGGAGGGCTTCAATCTCCTGTAGGACTTCATGAAGCAAGAGTTGCCACTAATCTGGGCCTTGAGCATAACCAAAATTGAGTGTGGTGTTGTGGACTCTGAAACCATTTAGTTTTGGAATGGCTAAATGAGACAGGAAAGGTTACAGGAGGAATTAGTTCCACTCCAAAGAGTGACAGTACTGAGCAGTCTAGCTGGTGGGGGATGACATTCTGTACAGGTCTCCACCAGTTTAGGCTTTACTGATTATATTTCATACTGTCAAGGAGCAGCATTTTCTTCTGCCCAGTCACAGCCTTCACTCTCATGAGGGCAGTGGTCCAGGGAACCACCCTGCATTGTTTGTGCCGTGCTGGATGAAGGCATCACATAGCTGTGGCTGGAACGAGGCGCCCTGCGTGACACTGATACTGTGAGTGTGTCAGGTGGCATGAGAGCATCCTTCAAAATAGCCACTGCAACCACATGAGGAGAACAGCAGAGCCAGAAGGCACTCTGCTCTGGGAGAGAGAGAAAAGGGTGATTTGCCCTGCTTGCCTTTTGCCACTGCTTTATTTTTATTCTGCAGTTTCCTACTGCATTCTCCAGCTGACATTGAGGGACTCAGCCAGAGACATGCCATCCATCCTTTCACTCCAGTGACAGTTAAAGCCAGTGATGTGGGAAACACTCTGTCTTACTGTGAGATTGGTGATGCCCTCTCAGACTTACTATGTAACCATTATTCCCATGGTTGGTCATTTACCATCTTGCAGCATCTTGAAGTCACCCATGCTGTGCTTGGGAAAAACTGAGGCCAGGAGACCTGGAGGTGGAAGGGCTGCAGTGGGGGTCTATCTGTCCAGTTCCTATCCATCCAGGTGAAAGAAAGCCTGGCTGGAAGCAAACACTTTGGCTATACATGGACTATCTCTAGCAAGAGCCAGAGCTCAGATTTGAACCTGTGAGTGAAGCTTTATTATGTGTAAACAATGGGAATGGGATGGGAGTTGAATCTACTCCTGCATCACACCAAACTGTTATTCTGGACACCCCTTGGGATAAGTGTGAGGAGCTCTGTAAGGGTGGACACGTTCTGCAAGGTGGTTGTTCTCTCTCCTGGATATCACCTGGTTTTAACATTGAAGTCAGTGAATGGGTTCAAGACACTCAATCTATACAGCAGCCCTTCTCATTCTCAGCCAACACCCATGAAACTCCATCTGGATCAAGCATTTGTGCCACTGTCTTTGGTCAGCAGCATTCCCACTCCTTGCTGCTGGGACCAGAGTGCTTTTTGGAATTGGACCAGTCATTCAATGTTTATCTATTTGAAAGAGCAGAAGATTATTGCACCCTGTTTCCACCTGTAGTTGTTGCCTGGCTTTCCTGAAAAATGGAATGTGACTGTTGCTGGAGTGGTGATACACAGCCCACAGAGTGATGTGCTAAATGTTAGGGCAAGGACTGCTTGCCTCAGTTCTTCCTCCACAACAGGGACAAGCTTAAGCACTAGTAGTAATACCACAAGCTTAAGCAGGTATTTAAGCCACTCAGTGGCTTCCCAAAGGGTTTCCAGAGACACAGCTCACTCCCATATTTGTGTTGTCCTTAATGAACTGGAGATGCTCATGTTGCTCCTTCCTTATGAATCCAGAGAAATACCTAACCCATGTCCACCTAAGGGTGTCCCTGAGGGAGTTTTGAGGCTCTGAGTCCTGTAGGCAGGAAAAGACACAGGAGCAATGGGTCATGAGAATCAATAAAGTTTTCTTTTTATTTTAATTCCCTTTTACATACACCTGTGGTTTGTCATTTTTCCGCTTGTTACTTTGGTCCATACAGAAAGCAGAAGTGGAGGAATGTAAACCAAATGCCTGCCTGACGACACACACAAGGCAATGTCCTCGTAACACTAGAAAGAAATCACAGCTTTGTCCTTTATTTTTGTCACTTTTGTCCTTTCTGAAGTGAACACAAGGTCTTACAACCCACTTCAGTGAAAGCGCTTGTGTTGGAGGGGTGAGATCACCCCCTAGCTCCTTTCCCTCCTGCTCAGACTAGGAAAAAAGAGCCAATGCCTTGAAAACAGACTCTTCAGGCAGAGCCTGGAAGATATTGGCATGGCTCAGACCTTCTTTTAATGCCCAGACCCCATCACTTCTGGTGACGACCATGGCTGGGTCACCCTGAACTTGCTGAGACAAAGCCATGTGTTTTAGCAGCAGGTCTGCTTCTTCATGCATGCCCCAGCTCATGCAGATGGCAAGAGATTGACATAGTGTTTCCAAACACAGGGATAGGTCAAGAGGATGGGTTTGGGTGATGGGGCTTGGCTATGCCTGTCCTTCCTCTTCTGCCACCAACTGACTTTCCTCTTCCACCAGCTCGACCTCATACAACTTGCCCTTTATAAAATTCCACCTCTAACAACAAATGGCTTCTTGTTCAGCCTTCCCTGCACCTTCAAAGAAGGATTAATTTAGACAAAGAAAAAGAGAAAGGTAAAATCTTGGTCTGGCAAGAAGCATCCAGCTCCATATTTAGCAGGCCCATGCCTGTCCTACCTCCCTGGTTTAAATAGATGCTGCTTCCCTGGTGAACTTACTGGTTTTGTTTTCTGTTTTAGGTACCTGAGGTCTGCCTGTTTGGGAACACCCTTCATTTAGGTTTGTTTAAAGCAGCCTTTCACAGGGATATTGTATCTCTGTGTCAGAAGATGTTGGCCCAGGCATTTTGGAAACCCAGTGCACACTAATCTCATCTACCCCAAACATTTTAATCCCATGGGGTTATTTTCTAGCCAAGTATCTACCACATCCTAAATCCCCACATGTAGAAGCTGATACCATAACAAAAGCCTAATGTTGTCACTTGTGAAGGATTGAAGGAGGAGGGACTGCAACTCAGACCATCCTTTTGATGTGTGCTTCCTGGTCTTGAAGCACTATCAATCTAAAGAGAAAAGACACCCAGAAATATGGGTGGCAAGTAAGGTTTTGGGAACAGGGGAGGTAATTTGTTTGAACCATTACACTTTTCCTCTTAAGAACTTGTGTGTGAAACCCAGTCCCTGGAAACCAACAGACACTTTGGTGTTGATTTTCATGGGGTCAGGGTTTCATCCCAAAATGATGCCAGCACATCTGTGTGGTAGCACACCACAGATCACTAGCCCAGAATCATTAACCCTCAGTCTGAGGAAGATGATAAAAATACCATAGAAATCCTTAGTCAATGTGCCACAACAACAAGTTCTATGGTCACAGGGAGAAGTCAACTCCATGGGACCCAGGAGAAAGGAGTCTGAATCTCAGTTTCTCATACTGATATTGTCCTGGTATTTTAGGGTGAAAAAAAGAAGGTGAAAGTTCCAGTGAGGATGAAGAAGGGAAAGTTGTACTGACTTTGTTAAACCCACTCATTTGCTCCCTCAAGACATCTCCTGTTCAAGAGTGTGCTTGTGCAATCGAGTCTGCCTCTCAAATCTCTGCTGGCTAGGGAGGTCTGCCTGAAAAGCAGCCACATTTATAAGACTTCCTACTTACTCATGATCGTCTGTGTCAGCTCTTCCATAACTTTTTCCTTTGTTCCTGGCCCCTGCCAGACTCTGAGCTGATTTCCAAACCTGCCCTGCCTCCCTGGAGCCTTGCAGATCCGTTCTGAACTGGGACAGAGCTTGTTGCACCCTGTTCTTGTAGACGCTGCCGTTGGGTCCCTTACAAAGCAGCGCTGCTGCTCATCGGTCCTGAGTGCCACCAGCTGACGTGGTCAGAGGGGAGAGATGGTCCTACAAGTGTGCCCTGAAGAAGTACTAATGAACCAACCCAGAGAGGGATGCAGAAAACACACGAGCAGACCACCAGAGTGTTAAATTTAGCATAAACATGAAGAAGAGTATTTACTAGTGATGTACCAGCTCTAACCCTGAGCTGACAGTGGAAAGACACCGTGTGAACTTCACAGGTCACACTGGATGGCTCCAGATCTTCAACAAGCAAAACATGAGTGAGTTCAGTTGGAGGATGAAACGCTGTGCCAAGCTTTGCAAACCTTCCCCTGGTCTATGGGAAAGGTTTTAGATGAACCTTGTTTGATATAATCTTTTAGTGCTCCCCTGTGAGATTGTTTTCCCCACTCACCTCCCAAGCCCTGGGAAAGATATTGATGTTATTTTGAACTTTGTATACTGTGGGGCTGGAAGACAACATGAAAACTTGGAAGATCTCAGCTCACATGCAAGTAGGACAGAAAAGAAAGAAGGGGGCTAAGAAAAATCCCTACCAATTAAAACAACTGAGTGTGTCCAAGTGACCATATGGCAGTGGGGAGAACAGGCTAATCTGGGCAATAACAGACAAAAAGGGAGGGTTTTTTTTTTTCCCCTTTATGTGGCAGCTCATGCCTTGGGTGTCCTTTTATTTAATCCCAAACAGCAAGCCTGGTCTTTAATTCTCAGCAGAGTATTTCTGTAGCTGGAGTTGGAAGCTTTCTTTTAATTCCATTATGCAAATTGTACACGAGTCCTGAACTGTGGTCTAGATCCAGATCTGTTTTGCCTTGGCATCCGACCGAGTTAACTCGATTAGCTTTAGTGGAGTAGCTCCTGCCTTCTGCCAACAAATAGAAAGTCAACATCAGCTCTGTTTCTAACTGTCCTGCCCTAGAGAGCAGCTTTGAATGACTCTGTCCGCTCGTTACAGCTATTCACCATCCACCACAGAGAACTCTGTCCGTTTGGGAGAAGCCATAAAGCCAGACACTGCACAGACCCCATCAGAGCACTCAACAGAACCTGATGAAATAAACAAAGGATAACTCATAATTACTATTTTATTGTTTATAATCCTTCCTAAGCTTGGCATAGAGACAACAAGTCTTTTTCTTGCTCTTTGTGCCCTTTTCTTATAACTCTACCAAGGACAGAAGACTGTTTTGACAGAGCAACCTTCTACCTCTGCCAGGGTACCTGTGGTCTGAGCCTGGTGTGATGGGTACGACAAGACCAGGTCAGTGTGGAGGTGATCTGAGCAAATCACATCCCCATCCTGATGCTCTGGATTGGTTTTGAAGCTGACAGCTGAGATTGGCTCCTAGCCATGAAAAAAACACCCTGAATTTGCATCTGCATCCACTTACAATGGAAAATGAAATGCTTAACCAGCTTATTTAAATTTTGGGGGTTGTTTTGTAAGGTTAGCTTGGAAAAAAAAAGAAGTGAAGTGTAGAAAAAGACTCCAACTAATCCGAATTTGGGACTGATGGTAGGGGTGTCCACTCTGCTGATGTCCTTTTCATGGGGCTTCTCTGCCTGCTGGGGACAAGCAGCCTCAGAGATCTAAAATGGTTGCAGGTCCACCACCCAGCCTAATGCTATGGGTGAAGTAGATATGTGGGAGTCTTCTAGCACTGCTGAAAGATCACATCTCAGTGCCAGCACCAACTTCTGGACTCTCAGTAGAAGATACCTGCTCTAAAATCTCCTAAAATACCTATGGACCAAAGAGTAGCCAGTGAAGATGTCTAGGAGTGCTGAGTAGAGAAGCACAGTGAGTTAGGACACCCTTTGCATATTACAAGACTTGATATAGCAAATTAATTTGAGGTTAACCACTAAATGAAGCACATCAGCAATATTTGTGTTTCAGCCCAAGATTGTTTGATGCCTCTGAGCTTTAAATGCCCCATATCTAGTCACAGGCCAGAGCAGGTTCTGAGTTCCACATCCATGGATCACTCTCCATCCCAACTCATTCACAAAGGGCTGTAGGAGGTTTTCTATGGAGAGGCCAAGGAGCATCTGGAAACACCAAGGAGACCAAGATTTCTGGCTCAAACTCAAAATTATTGGGGAAAAAAAAAGAGGAAAAAAAAACAAATGCTAACCTCTGGGTTTTTTTTTTCTTTCTTTTTTCTTTTCCATCATCTTTTTCCTGAAGAGAAGCAAATTCAATCTGCATTTCCCAGGTGATTTTTTTTAATGGAGTTATGCTTTAGTGTTCTTCAGGTAGCCACGTGCCTTTGCAATAACTCACTTCTGCTTTCTTTTCCTCTCCCACCTCTAGCTAAGAGCTGAGCTTGAGTTCTGATTTTATGAGAAGCCACCAAAAATAGTTTGGGTGGAGCAGGATAAGCCCAATAATTTTTATAGAGTTGGCAGGATTTGCTGCCTCCAAACAAAATGCTCCTTTGGGCCAAGAGTATTTGCTGTCTGTCAGGTTCAACCTTTCACTTTCATGGGCAAAACCAGGAGACTTTCCTCTCTATGAATGTCTACAGAGATGGACATGCTTGTTATTTTACTTATACAATTTATGAGCTATTATGTTTTCCAGGCAAATCCAGACAGCCATGGCCAATCGTGATGGAAATTTATTTATAGGGTCTTTCACAAACTCATTTCCTTTACAATTTAATATTTTTCTCATTTCAAGACACCCCAGGGGAATGAGATATAAAATCTACTCTGTCTGGAGAATCACCCTGGATGCTTGAAAAGCTCTGTGGCTGGCCAGGGATATCATATATGCTCTCCCTTTACTCTGCAGAACACGGCAGCTCATCAGCAATAGCAGTAAAAGTAATAACAGAATTCAAACAGCAAACCTGTTCCAGCATGAAGCTTGCTGAAAAAAAAGCTGATTCTCCTAGGCCTGCCTGAGGGTGCAACAAGATCTCTTCAGCAGGTGCTGTCAGCAGGGAAATGGCACAGGGAAGACCTTAAGTTAACCTGCCCAAGGCCTTAATGCAAAACTTCCTCACCTGCTGAGCAGTTTAGAACCTGCAGCCATCAGTATAATGCCAAGTTATGACATAGGATAGACAGTTGAGGAGCAGTTAGCCCCCAAGGTTGGAAAATACTGCCCCAGATTTTTATTTATTTTCTTCATTTTGCTTTTTATTGTGACAAAAATGTCACAAGATTCAGGTAAGGCCAGAAAGAGAGGATGTGAACCACGTTACTCCTGCATAACCTTCCATGACATGGCACAGACTGGTCTTCAGCAAACTCATGGGCATCAACCAGTGGAAAAAAAAAGCACATCTGCCAGTAAGAAGCAATGTTGCACAAGAAAAGACTTCACAGGTTCCTACAACCTCTCCCTTAAAGGTCAACTCTTAAAGTGCTTTCTCTCATGTCATGCAGTCCAGTCTCAGGTCATTGAGTCATTGACCATAGTGAGAGATTCAGATGAGTTAAGTCAATAAGCAATTCTGTTTGAAGCTTTCTGGGTAGAAGGTGTGCAGAAAAGTCAGCCAGCAAGAGAACCCAACCTACAACTGAAGTTCCTTAACTTTTTGGAATATCAGGGTCTGAAATTTAAAAGCTTTGAAGCTCTGCCATCAAGTTTGTCAAAAGAATGAACAGGAATAAAACCTGGAGATCTTCTTAATGTCTTTTCACATGTCACAAAATGGAACATTCTTACCAGCACTGTAGATGTTTTACATTTTTTTTTTCAGCCAGATACCCATAAACTGATAAACAAAGCCAATCCCTGGCTAAAGAGTTCAATTTTGGGAGATCTTTGTGAACTGATTTGGCTGTAATATGTATCAGACAAAAAGAAGCAGAGTTAAGGGACGGTGAAGAATAGGACAAGACATGATCTCATCTGAACTAAGACCAAGCAATATAACAGAAGGTGTAAAAACCAATCATCTGCTCATATCCAGGCAAAGCAGAAATGCAAAGGCTGCTGCCAAAAGTCATCCTTCAGAAACACAAGGCTGAGGAACATTTAAAAGCTCGTTGCTCTCCAGAAAAGAGGTAGGTCAAGGAGGAAAGACTCATGAGGAATAGGTGACTGTGCTGCTCTGGATGGGAATAAAGATGTGCTGGGCTTGTACAATGAGATGAACTTCCCAGAGGGTGAGACACCCTGCCCAAGCCCAACACCTCTGTGGCACTGGAGAGAAGGACAGCCATTCAAAAGGTGGGCAAGAAGATTCCTTGCCATGTGAGCCAGCCAGGTTGGATATTGCAGTGCACAGTTTGGGGTGTGCCAGCCCAGCAGGCTCAGAGAAGTGAGAGGGTCTATAGGACTCCTGAGTGTTGCAAGGTGCTTTACAAGCTGGGAAGAAGCAGAAAGCTGATGCCATGAAGGAGGGAAAATGAGAAAAATAAATCAACCAGCTCCTTTGGACTGTTATATCCTGCTAGGAGTGAGCTTGAGAAAGTCTCCTTCCCCATGCATTTGCTGCACTCCAACTCCAAAGCAACCTGCTCTCTCAGCTCCACCTTCCCATGATGGAGCTGAACGAGGATGGGTACCAACCCTGCCCTGCCTGCAAGATTTGCAGTGGTCTCTAGATGAATCACAAATAAATCCACCCTCACCTCACCACCCCTTTTTTCCCCTGTGGCCTTTGGGTCTATGTTTGCACTGGTCAATCAGACAGGAGAGGAACTGTCACCCCAGGTGGACTTAGACCTTTGGATAGGGGTAAAATGTCCTTGAGAAATGCCCACATCTCCTGGTGATGGAGAGAACAAAGATGACACCACTCTGGATCTAGGGACACCAGCATGACCACTGTGCTTGCCCTTCCAAGGCAAATCACAGCCACAAGTTGTGGTTTCTTCTCTGCTTCTGGACATCACAGGTCCTATCTCTTCCTCCCAACAATCAGTGGAGGATGTCCTTGGAGCTCTAGCTAATACATCACAGCCTATACACTCATTGAAGAGCTTGTGATCAGCCCAGGGAAGATGGGAACAGGCTTTGACAAACACACAGTCTGCTGTGCCTTATAGAATCATAGAATGGCATGGGTTGGAAGGGACCCAAAGGATCACAGAGCTCCAACCCCCCCTGCCACAGGCAGGGACACCAACTTCCAGGCCTGGAGTTACACAAGGTTGCCCAGGGCCCCATCTAACCTGGCCTTGAAGACTTCCAGGGATGGGCAGAGTGTTTCCCCTGTCTTGGTATCAGCATTTCCCCATTTTCATGAATATTGTTCATGCACATGAAGACCCAGGGAAAAAAAAAAAATCTCCTAAGTATGATTTGTAATTGAAAGGATTAAGAAGAGAATTTTTTTCCCCCTCTAAATCCCTTGTCCATGTCATTTTTATGTATGTTTAACAAGAGTTTTTAGACATTTATTCTAAATAATCCAGTGACGAGTGCATTTCAGCCAGTGCTGTGTTTTATGAGGGGCGTTGTGTTTATAAATAATTTCATGGCCTTTGCTAATTCCTTGAACTTTGCTAAGTGACTGTCAAACATATTATTCATCTTGAGTCCCCAGTAACCAACACAAGCAAATAGTGAGTCACTGGTGGGGTTTTTTTTCTTTGGTTTGTTTTTTTTTTTTCTTTGCTTTGTTCCAGCAGTGAAATGATCCTAAAAAAAACTTGTTGGAGGAAGAAAAACCAGGAGGGTCATTGCATCTATTTGGCATGGTTTAAGCACCATGAACTAGGGATATGAACTTAGGGATATGGTTTAGCTTAGGATGGGATTGGTTGGACTTGATGATCTTTAAAGGTCTTTTCCAACCTTGTGATTCTGTGAACTTCTGGCAGGGTGGAAGGCCAGAGCCAGAATATTCAGCGTTCTTCTCTCTCATTGGCAATTCAGCCACGTGGGATGCTAAATAATGCAGCTGTACACACTCTGACATCTGACTGTTAATAACTTCTGCCCTCTTTGATTGCCTCCAGAAGCCGTATCAGCATCTCTGAGGGAGAGCAGTGAGTGTAGCTGACCCAGATCTCTGCAGGGCTTGTTATCTCTCCATGCCAAACTTTTACTAGAGCTGACTTCTCTTGCAAGATTACTTAACTTCTCTGTAATACCATTGTCAGTATTGTTATATGAACAACAACAACAATAACAAGAGAGCATGATAAAAGTAGAATTCTTTGGAAACCTGACATTTCAATAGCTGCCATTTGGTGGTAAAAGATTCTGATGAGTTTTGAATTATTCTAATTATGCAAAATAAAATTAAAATCAACAAAAAAAGAACAACACAAATAAATACTGGATTTTACAGACCTTCTCATGTGTATCTGTAACTGATGGAGAGGTGCCTCAGTGCTTGACAGAGGACCACCTCGAAGCCATCACATCCTCTGCTATGTTTGAATCCAAGACTCAGAGATGTCGAGGGGAAGGAGGTTCTTCCCTTGACTTCACTGGGCTTTCCAATCAGGTCCTATTCTGAGAGGTTGTTTACAGAAGATGTGGGAAACAGAGTAACATCCCAACTGCTCTTCCTGACTTCCCTCAGAGTTTTGGGGAAGTTAGTCCTTCATTTGCCTCAGAAGAGCAGCTGATTGCAGTGACTGCATCTCAGAAATGCTTGTTGGTGTGACCTAGCAGCTGTATCTAAAGGATCAGGACAGAGTAGATTATCCCATCGGCCCCACCTGCATCCTAAAGGACTCCTGCAAACTTTCCCAGTACCCCTTTCCTATTCCATTTGAGTAACAGTCAGGTGAGGCCAACATGCTTTGAGCACTAGGAACTTGCCAAGAAGGTAAAAAAGAAATAATGAAGAAAAAAGCACCATGAGGAGCTGACTCTTAGACTGCAGCAAGGGAATAGTGATAACAGGGGCTGAAGAGAGACTCCAGGCTGGTTCAGTCAGAGTCCTTCCTCTGGAGAAAGCTTGTGCTGTAATATGAAATTTGGTCACTGTTCCTAATTTCCCACTTCTGGGCAATTCTGAATCATGCTTGGAAACTGGCAGAGACCCTTAGCTGGCTGCTCAGCTGGGTGTGAAAAGACCCCAGCACAGCACAATGTTGGCCAACAAGGATGGTAGATCTTCACCACTGCTGAAGACATGAGGCATGTCAGGAAATGACCTTTTGGCACACCTTGCAAAAACCACCAGCAAAGGGAAACTCTGTGCAGTGACAAAACCTCCCTGGTCTCTCTCTCCTGCAGGAAGGAGGCATTTCCTGGTGCTCCTCCCATTGGAGGCAAGGCAATAACTTTCCTTGTCTGAGCATCTCTAAGCAAACTCAGTTGCTTTGGTTGAAGTTATGTTGGTTTATACCAGCTAAGTGTCTGACCCAGTGTGCATATGCATGTGTGTGACCAAACCACAAAGAATTGGCAAGTTCAGAAGATGTTCAGAGGGAGGTCATCCACAGACAATCCCTTTGTATTTTTCCAGCAAATTTTGCCTTTGGATCTCATGAAGGTGGGTTAGTCTGGTTGTATCCAGCAGCTTGTGCTTCTGGGTGATACAGGCAGACTTGATTATAGAATCATTGAATGGTCTGGGTTGGAAGGGACCCAAAGGATCCCAGAGCTCCAACCCCCTGCCACAGGCAGGGACACCAACCTCCAGGCCTGGAGCTACACAAGGTTGCCCAGGGCCCCAGCCAACCTGGCCTTGGACACCTCCAGGGATGGGGAAGCCCCTTCCAGCCCCTCACCACTCTCTCTGTAAGAAACTTCCCTCTAATATCGAATCTAAACCCTCCCTCTGACTTTCTCCTCATGAAGGTTTGGAGGAGAAAAGCAGGAAATTCAGAGAGAAGAATGAAAAACAATCTGAAAGTTTAAAAAGGGATAGAACCTGTGCATCCACAAAAAAGGGAGGGCTGAGCTAGCTAGGCTCTGGACTGGTGTTAGTCACACACACACACACACAGGCACACATACCCAGGAGCTGCAAATCTCCTGCCTTGCCTCAGCACGCTTGGTGGGCCCCTCTGCACTGCTGCCTCTGGAAGAACAAAACCATTGCACATTCTGATAACCGCATTTTCCATCCTAAAAACTGCACTGGTTTCTGGCTTGCTGCTAGAACTCAGGTCAGGGAAAGGAGAATAGAGTTTTCTGCCTGCATCCAGCCACCATGAGCTGGGAATTATGGACCAGGGAACCCTGCCCACCCCAGAAGAGCATTTTGCCAAGGGGTGTGGGGTTGTCCAAGGAAAGAACATGCGGCTGGTTGTACCCAGCTGTCCACGTTGAGCATGTGTCTGCAAGACCAGGCAGCTATGACCCCCCCAAAAGGGATCTTGATCAATGTTTTGTGTGGTACCAGGAAGACTTTACAGGGAAAGAGCAAACCAAGCTGAAGAAGCTGATGCCCAGGGTGGCTTGTACCCTCTCATGAAGATGGCACTGTACACTCCTCAAGACTCTTGCTTTACTGGGTGAGACTCCTGTCCTCCTTGGATGCCCACGCTCTCCAAGAGGTCCAAGGACCATGTGTTGCTTTGCAACCCCTCCCTCACGCACTTGCAGTATCTCTGTTGTTCAGCAGGTAGCAAGGCCTGGAGGTCTGGATAGCCCTGCCTCCATTAACACCAGGGAGATTTAGACCACTGAGTACATGAGTGTGATCGACCACTGGCCACATTTGTGGCTCACTTTTTTTTCCCCCCATATAACTCAACCTCTCGTTCCACGGAACAGAGGAACTGTATGGAAACCCTTGGCATCCGATGCGTGGCCTGATATTCTTTTGCCCACTAAATGCTCTCCAGGAACCTTTTTTCATCCTTTTTGCTTCTTTTCTTTTCTTTTCTTCCCCTCCCCCCCCCCTCTCTTTACATAACTGTCTCTCTTTCTTCTTCAACAAGTACTGTGGGTTTGTCTCCATCGTAAAGCCCAGAGCCGTTCAGGTACTCCTCATCTTTGTTGTACTGCTCTGGTCCAGAAGAAGGCATGGAGTTTTCAGAAATGGAGCCATTTTTTACATAACCTGGCAAATTTCGGTGTCCGTTGAGGGTCCCCGGTATAAGTCTCGTATTGAGATGGAGGGCAAGTGCCCCTCTTGTGGCTACATTTGTGATGCTGGTGTGGGAAACCATTGGTCCATAACTGTAGGTTGTGCTCCCACTTCGTGCTTTCCTTTTAAAGTCAAGTGCTAATGTCCACCTGCTCCATGACTTCTTTATTTCTGCTTGGACCTGAGAGATAAGGGGAAAGAAAAACCATCAGTGGGAGGAGAGAGGGACAGAGAGTACCAGAAGGAGGTAGAATCCACAGGCAGAACGGGTGACAAACTCTCTGGGGAGTGAAATTAAGATGAACAGTAAACTCACATTAAATCTGCCCTTTCCAAATGAAATTTTTGAGGTTGGGAAGCTTTAATACCTGAAAAGATCTGACTGAAAATGTGGGTTAACTCTCTCCAAGGATTAAGCTATCATGAGCAGCACTCAGGAGTGAATCTTCTCAATGGACTGTATTAAGTGGGATGAAACATCAAATAGAAGTGGGATGAACCTTTGGAGACCTTCAGAGGTGCCTGAGTTTCTAGTAATTTCCTCCAGAAAGGAGTTAGCTGGCTACTTTAGACTGAGTGTCCCACTTTTAGAAGGCTAAAGCAAGGATGAGATCAGTTCCCCTTATGGTATGGATTTCGCCTTGGTTTTATGCTGAGGTATCTAAGCAGCATATTTGTAGTTGTATTTTCCTGAGGCCAAACTAGACTTATGGTGGGCCATGAATTTACCTCTGTCCTATCCTGGTGTGCATCCACTGACCATCTAGTTACTTAGAGAGAATTAATGGTAAAAAAAGACATTACAGCATATCACTCTGGAAATAGAAAAAGGTCCCAAAAGTCTGGACAATCAACAGAGTTTGCTGGTTAGGCAGCTACTTTATCAATCCACAGATCTGGAATTCTGCCACTGGAAGTTTTCTGCTAGGAAAAGAAAAAAAAACCCCTTTTTTTCCTCTGTTAGCTATTTCCAGGAGCTCTTTTATTGGTGACATCATGACCTGGATGCCTTACATGACCAAAACCAAGGGTATGAACTTTCTATATGGACTTACAAATCCTTCATTGGGTTCAAAATAGGGTTATGTCTCAGGAATAAGTGGGGATATGCTGATGTGCATCCACCTCAGGTAGCTGGACTAGATGAACATTGTAGGTCCTTTCCAATGGAAAATAGCTTATCCTACCCTACCCTATGCTATCTCATTTACCTTACTATTAGTAGATGTTGTACTTGGTGACATGGTCTAGTGTTGGACCTAGTAGGGCTGGATAGATGGTTGGACTCAATGACCTTGAAGGTCTTTTCCAACTGAAACCATTCCAGGATTCTAAGAGCTGCGTGTGGAACTAACCCAACAGAACAGGGAAATAAGAAGCTGGTGACTTACCTCTCCATTGCAAAAACAGTATATGATGGCAACAAAAAATCCCTAGAAGGAAGAAGAAACAATGCATGAATGGTGCCCCTGTGTTCCTCTGACATCAATGACATTCATAATATGCTGTATACAGTGGGCATAAGAAACCTGGCATTGTTCAGCAGCATGAGAGACGTGAACACAGCCATTTCCCTGCAGACTACCAACAGAACAGACTGCATAAGCTCTCTGGCTCATGGGTTAACTAACAAACAGGTTTATTTTCACCTCCATGTCTTTTTTCAAAGTTTCTGCAATGGTGATTGGGGGCTGGGGAGGTGGTGGGGCCAACCTCAACAGAGAGGCTTATGTACATATTGCATTGACATTCCCAGTGTTTTACATATAGCTGGTTATGTTGCTGGATGGAAGGGTGGAAGATGTTTCTGATTGGACTTTTCCAGCTCTGAGGGTAAGTGGAGCAGCCCATGTGAGGGCCAGTACTGGCTGAGTGGGATCAGTGAAGGAATTTGGATGGGAGCAAACCATCCACATCTTTCTGTTGGCTGTTTACCCAGGTCTTGGTGGGGTTGCCCATGGTTTTATCCCATCTGCACCCAGCAGGAATTAGGAACACACATGAATGTAAACTTGGTCCTCACCTTCCTTAGTTTCTATAAACTCATCATCTGGTCAGACCCACCATCCACCTTTTGTCATCTACACTGCTCAGCCATGATGATAGGTAGCAGCAGTTAATCTCTCAGCAAAGGCTGTGCAGTGGCTATCAAACACTGCTCTCTTGTAGACAGTTGCATATTCTCTCTGCTGTGTCTTATATAGGACCAGTCCTGTAGCTCAACCTGCCTTTCACCCAAACCTAGAACTGAGGAATCCATTCACAGGACTGAAAGACAACTTGGGATAAGCAAATTGGAAGCTAAAATGAAACAACACATCTCTGTGGATCTCTACCAGCTCATGTCTAGCCTGGATCTAAAGAGGTTTATTTTGTGGGGCAAGTTATCTTTCAACAGGAACATTTCTTTTTTTGGACACACTGTGCCTTTATTCATTATGTTTTGCAAATATAAAGCATCCTTGATGCTAAAAGTACTGTCCAACCACCTTGTGAATGAAATCTACCCTGCTTCCAAAGACAACACCTTGCACTCTCATTTCCCTCCTGTCACTACTGAAATCCTCATAGTTACCCCACCACCACCACCAGATTAACAGTTGCAATACCTGGAAAGAGTTGAACAGCATTTCATAGTGCATTTGAACTTGCCAAAGAATCCCTGACACATCTGTGTATGGCATAGCCATGAAAACAATATAGTGAACGCCAAACAGAGGCATAAGGACGAGGGTAGATTTCAGCAGCTTCCTGCAGCAATAAGGAAAAGAGAAAGACACAGAGGAAATTAGTGGATGGGATGAATCTCCCAATCAGGCTTGTCCACCTTGGACACAATTTGTATGTCATTTTTCTTGCTCTCCTCTCCCCTTGGCTAGGCTTGGCTTGCAATGACTGGACATGGTCCTGTGCAACCTGCTGTAGCTGACACTGCTTGAGCAGGGAGAGTTGGATTACATGATCTCCAGAGGTCCCTTCCAACCTCAACCACCCTGTGATTCTGCCTGATTGTTGAGGCAAGACACAAAGGCCCTCCCTGGGTTAGTGCCTTCTGTGCAATCAGCAGGGCTGGTGGAGAGGGAGATGCATCTAGGAGCAGAATTGTTCTAGACATTGAGGGGAAGAGGATTGTACACTACAGGGTAAGGAGAAGATGAAGACTCTTAGGAGGTGCTTTGGACCTCAGTATCAACTGGAAAGCTCCTATTTCAAGAAGCTCCATCTCAGCATAAGACCAATATAGGGGGCTGGGGGGAGATACAATACAACCCCAAACACTTGGCTGACTTTGCTCCTCAGGGAACCAGCCTTGCCTGGAAGTGATGCTAATTGCAGGATTAAACCTTCTGCCAAGTGTTACAGCAAGTGACCAAGTGCAGGCAATTATAGAGAAGGACAGACATCACTACCAGAAAGCCCTGGTACCTCCTCTGTCCAGCAACTGGAAACCACTGAGGGAATTTAACACATTAAAAGGAGAAGGCCCCATCCAAACCATAATTAATAGCAAGCTTCAGCCAGTGAGAAGTAAACAAATAGATAAATCAGAGCCCTGACAGGGAAGCAAAGAAAAATGGAGAGGTGTTTTCCTGCCAAATTTCATTCCTGCTTCAAATGAAACGTCTTGTGTTTGGAGAGTGAGATGGTAGCAATGAGCTCATGGTTTGCAGCCCAAATCATTCTGCTCTCCCCACTCTGCATGTGTCATGCTGCTCAGTCCAGCTCAGGAGATTATGAGAAGCCTGAGGAGCTCTCAAGCAGCTGAGGTGCCTCAGCAATCTGCTTTTTCTGTCCAGTTTTCACCATGCTACAAATATCCTGAATTATCAAGAGAGAAGAGCTGGCAGAACAAAGGAAAACAAACATGGAAAGGCCAAATTTCCAGCAAAGAGTGGGGAATCTTTTTTGCATTTCAGCAAAAGTGCTGAAACACCCGCTGAAGGGCAGATTGAACAAATAGACCAAGTTTCACAAAGCACAGGAGGGAAATAAATAAGTTGGTACAAGGTTTAGGGATTTCAGCAGCATAAACCATGCTTTTATTTTTGTGCTCTTGGTTCAAGGCCAGCACAGTCACTTCCAAACTGTCTGAAGAAACTGAATTCCTCCCTTTAACCTATCAGGCAGGTCCCTTAGGTTGGATTCGGTGGGATTCTGCTTTAAGAGACTTGAAAGACTGCTTTTTTTTCTCACTTTATTTTAGGGGTCTACAGTATGAACACCGTGAACCAGTCACCCTGTGGTCAAGGAGGGGAAACAGAAACTTTGACAGCTCCCAAAAAGTGGAGAGGGTGTGTGACTCACCTGTACTGTTGTCTTGAGTCACACCTCCCTGCATTCGTCTCCCGTAGCTTGGTTGCTAGGACTCTGATAATGTTGATAAAAAGAATAAAATTTACCTGGAAGAGGTGGGGAGAGAAACAAAACAGCAAAGGAAAGAGAAATGTTAAAAAAAAAGAAGAAAGAAAACCAGGCAGTGGTAGTGTTGTTGAGTCAGTGGTTTCCCCAAGAAGAGCTGAGGGGTTGTGGAACACGGTGACCTGAGGATGCCACGTATGAAGCTCCTCCTGGGAGAGCTTGTCCTGTGGAAGGGGTGAGCTCCACAGGAAAGATCCAGGGTTTTGGGGGATCTGCTCAGCTGTGTTTAAGCTGAATGGTTGAGAGTGAGGAGGAAATGGCTTTCTCTGACAAAGCATGGGCAACTCACATGGAATCACCTACACGTGAGCTAGCCAGAGGACATCAATATATAAGGCAGTGTTGACCAGGCATTTTGAGGTATGAACCACAGACAGCTCTCAGTATCTTTCACATCTTTCATCTCTTTTCAAAACTCCATTCAGTGATACAGGGTATTTTCATAAACCTTACAAACGTGGGGAGCAGAGTGAAATGACTTTGTGTTTGTCTTTTGCAGCCCACTCAAGGTTAAGACCTCCTCAGGCTATGAGAAGAATTACTAGGAAGCCTTTCCATATTTCCATGTGCAAAAGGGAAGAAGAGGAGAAAACTGCATCACAACAAAGACACAGAGTCCACCTAACTAGGGCTGACAGATCAGGAATGCAGAAGGGCAAAATAACCATAAAACTTCTGTTGCATGTGTACTAATAAGTTTCCCTCTGGAGGTGTGTTTAGTATGGATGAGATAAGGACAGTAAGGAAGTAATATCTACTTCCTATCCATGGAGCCACATCTATGAACCTATCTTGTGTCCATCTGTTCAACCAAGATAATCTAGTTCTGCAGAAATGTGGTCATGGTGACCCACCCAGAAAAAGGTGATGGCAACATCTCACGGCTTCGCTGCCACTTAACAGAGGAGGAAAATGGGGAGATACTCAAGGTATTCCTGGCTTTTGGGGGAAAAAAACCCACGTTTATTTCACTAGGGTGGGGATTATACCTGCTGCTCCTCCAGATAAACCCATTCTTGAGCCTACAGCAAGACCACAAGCGGAACCATTGTGCAACTGGGCAAAATCCACACTGCTACCCATGGGTTTCTCTGGAGGCTTGCAGCAGTCATTTGACTTCTCAGATGCCAGTACAGCAGCATTTCAAGGGAAAAACCAGTTCCCATGCCACACACAGGCTCAGAGTTTTATGCCAGAAGGGACCATCATGAACCTCTGGTTTGATCTCCTGCGAAATGCACTCCATAAGACCTCCTTGTGTTGGTTTCTGTTTGAACTATGGCAGATCTGAGTTTCAGTGTTTCCATGACGGAGATCCTACCACAACCATCGGGAAGTCGTTCCAACGGTTAATTATCCTCACTGTTAAAACAAGTAGTTCCCTGAGCCACCGAACGAGCACGGCCTGGTTTGCTAGGGCTTTGTCTTCTGTGGTTGGATTCCATCTCCTTTAACGAGGTGCAAGTTCATTTTGAACAGCTCTCCTCTGTGTTAGAAAGGAGGGAAGGTTGTACGCCGTCGTTTTCCTTGAAGGGGCATTAGCAGAACTTCTCTCCTGTATCTATTTGACTGTTTTCATTAGGGTTTGTGGGAATTTTAACATCCATGCAACCCCATTCCCTTAGTTACATTTGGTTGGAATTTACTGACTGGCACAAAAGTTATAAGGGAGGGATGGATGGGCTGACAGGCAGAGAAACACGTATCCTAAGGGCATGTAATTCATTTTCACTGGAAACCAATCTGAAAGGGAAGAAAAAAGAAAACCCAGGAGGCTTTGTTTCTCACAGGAGTTTTTCTAGCTTCAAAGATTCAAAAGCAGAACCTTGTTCTGCATTTGTTGGTTAAATTGAAGATGTCCAACCTTATCACGCTCAGGAGGGTAACTCCTCTGACTTCCTGGAGCATGTGCTACGTCTTAAAAGAAAAGCAGACAACTGAATAACATCAAAGTCAACAGCAAGAGTGTGGAGGGATTTTAAGCCCCTCAGCCTCCAAATTCCCTGCAAGCACATCCAGAAAATGCATAACTTAGTCCAGCAACATATGACCAGTCAGTGTGGGAATTGAAAAGGCAGCCAAGTGAACAATATGAACCCACAGAAATTAAACAGAAACAACCCACAGAATATTTTTGCATGATAAATAGCTGCATTTGCAAATAGCCAGGGTACAAGCACAGCAGAGCCTCATGGAGAAACATTATTTTTACAAGGATGAGCCTCAATTGAGCTCTTTCTCCTCTGCTAATTGGGCTTTAAATTAAATGCAATGGGGTTGCTGGCATTCATCTAGTTGAACTATCTGAACTTTCTTCTCCATCCTACTAATTCGTTTCCAACGACCACGTTGTGGGCTTGGTGATTCGTTTCTTCCAAGGTGCAGAACTAATTGCCAGAGCCAGGAGGCTAAATTCCACTGAAAGGGAATTCTGATGAAGAAAAAAGCCCCCCAAATCCAAAGCAGCTCACCTATTGCACCTATTGCACATATAAACATATTGACCTCAGAGTCTTTCCTCCTGTTTATATGCAGATGGTCTAATTTTCTTCTCACCTATGCCAATCACCTTCCAAAGCCTCCTGGTTTGTGAATCAGAAGGAAGTATAGAGAGCTGGATGCAAAACCCTCTGAAGAACATAGAGAGATGCTTGCTGACTCCACTCAGCTTCTCTTGGATGAATGTTATGGGGGACTAGCATGTGTGGGAGTGGAAAAGCCCTACTGTGTGCACTCACCTAACCATCAGAAGATAGGAGTAATGGGGAACCACAGAGAAAGACAGAGGAAAGAGAGTAATTAATGAAAACTGTGAAAGCAGGTTCTCTAGGTAATTAAGACCTTGCTCAAGTAAACACATAACTACCCACTGAATGCCCCTTTGTGCAGGTAATCACATCTTAGAATGAGGGCTCAGTCCTGTGCCTGGATAATGACACTTATAACCCTTCTGTCCCCTTTGGCTAGTGGGTAGGGGCTAAAGCAATCTTCCATCAGCAATTAACAATCATAGCTGGGATGGTTTAACTTTCATCCCTACCTTTGAGATATCCCAAGCTTTTATCAGTTCAGAAAGATGGTTCTGATACAATCTGATGATACTGAAGCAGAGCCAGGAAAAAGGCTCCATTCACCTAAGGAACCCACTAGAGACGCCTGGTGAGAACACCTTACAACCCCTGATCTCTCCTGATTGGAAATATTGGTTTGAATGTTTGTTTAATGACTTTAGGGTCTTACCCAGTATCATTTTTTCTCTCCTAAGCAAGACTTGAAGCTGTTCATAAACCCCTCTGCCATATGCAGCTATCAAATTTACTGCCAGGTCAAACATAAAGCCCTTAAAGTGGATGTACAGAGACACGACACTATTCAGGCAGGAGCTGGGTTAACAAGGTGATTAGAGTAGGGCAGCCTGCTCAACTCTTCACACTGAGCCCGCACAGACCAAAGGCCCTGCCTCCCACCCCTTTGCAACCAGCCAGTACTCACCACGATAGCTGCCAGGATGGGCACCTGAATAATCCATTTTAAATTGCCAGCACTCAAGTCCCAACACCTGAGAAGAGATTGACAGCCCATCAGGAAATCACTAATTACAAAGAGCAACAGACTCAAGTGTCTCATTGGATAAATCCACCCTGGAAGGATGGGTTCCTCCAAAACCTGGCTTAGTGGAAGCATCTAACTCTAACCCAGCCTTCAGTCCACACAGGTTTGAAATTGACCTTCTGCTGTTAAACTATTCAAAACTTAAACCACTATTAAACATATTTAAAATTATGCTCTCCAGGTGGCAGAACAACTTTTCCCACAGTAATCAAGATAAGTTTCTTCTGGACAGGAACTCATCCTTTACCATGTCTTCACCTCCTTACCAGAAAAAAAGCTGTGCTAAGAGTAATCCAGCTTTCATGAAAACAAGAGAAAGGCTGAAATGGTACATCACAATCACAGAATTAAAAGGTTGGAAAAGCCTTTTAAGCCCATCGAGTCCAACCATCCCTGTCCTGTGCTGACCCAGCTCCCTGAGCACCTCATCTCCCCTCTGTTCAACACCCCCAGGGCTGGGGACTCAGCCCCCTCCCTGGGCAGCCTGTGCCACAGCCCCACAACTCTGCCAGGGAAGAACTTTGCCCTCCCAGCTGAGCTGACCCTGCCCTGGGGCAGCTTGAGCCCATTGCCCCTCCTCCCATCTCCTGGCCCCTGGCTGCAGAGACCATCGCCCACCTCTCTGCACCCTCCTGTCTGGTAGTCGTAGGTGGTGATAAGGTCACCCCTCAGCATCCTCTTCTCCAGGCTCAACATCCCCAGCTCCCTCAGCTGCTCCTCATATGTAGTATTACCCCTGGGAATAAACCTGCACAACCTTCCCTGGGGGCAGGTGCTGCCTGAAAATGGGCTGATGGAACTAAACCGTGGTTCTGTATTCAGTTCCTGTGCTACTTCCAGCTGTGCTCTTGCAGCAAGACCCAGCCATGCCATATGAATGTCTTTACCTTCTTTTCATCTTCAGCCCTTATCCAAGTGAGGGCTGGAAGGGCACACTGTTGGTGGTGTTACATGTTGGGCTACAGTCCTCCCTCTGCCAAAAAGGGACTGAACACTATTTCCTCCCAGGCATTTCCAGCAGCCATTGAATAAGGTCACTCTGTGTTAATTACTCTGTTTGAATCCTCTCCAACCACGGAGAGAGGAGTGCCACAGGCTTTTCTTTATCTACACCAGACAGTTCCCACATGACAGCTGCAGTTTTCATTTCGTGGCCCAAATGCTGCCCAGGCAGCTGTTCAAGGCAAGCGAGAAGCTGGAGCAGAGAAACCACCAGTGCTGACTGAAGGGTTCTATGAGCATGAGTCCATGCCAGTGCAGATGTGTCACACTCCAGTAGCTGTGCTACTCCTTCCTTCCAAGCCTGGAGCTGAAATCCCATTTGGAAATCAATGTCTTCCCAGGGAAAACCATCTGAAAAGTTGCCTGGGGACCCTCAGACTATTGCTGGTAGATTGTGGGTAGGTGAACCCCATTGCATGGTCAAGCCCCTGCATTACTGGGGGAAAATGTGGTTGTTTTGGAGTTTGAAGATTGGATTAGACATTAGGAAGAAGTTCTTTACTGTGAGGGTGGTGACACCCTGGCACAGGTTGCCCAAAGAGGTGGGGGAGGCCCCATCCCTGGAGACATTCAAGGTCAGGGTGGATGGGGTTCTGAGAGACCTGCTCTAATTAAAGGTGTCCCTGCTCACTGCAGGGGGGGTTGGAGTAGATGGCCTTTGAAGGTCCCTTCCAACCTCATGCATTCTTTGACTCAGTGGTGCTGTGGATCCTTCATTCATCATTCTATAAGGACTTGAGGCCATGAGGGTGCATGTGTAGCACCAAAGCAGCAGCTGATCCAATATGACATTTCTGACAGTAGACAGAGGCTGATGTTTAATGTGGAACAGGCAACCAGTTAGTTATATTTTTTCTAGAATATTCTTCCAACAATCTACAGTTCAGGATGGCCTCCTGAGCCACAACATTACTGAGTATTTAATCCTGCTGAAGGAATTTGGGCAACCTGGTCTAGGAAAGGGTCTCCCTGCCCATAGCAGTGGGGTTGGAACTGGGTAACCTTTAAAGGTCCCTTCCAACCCAAACCATTCTATCATTTCTATGATTTTTATGATTTCTATGATTTTATCTTCCACAAAATTGTGCAAACCTAATGTCTTGCTGGCACCCACACTTCCTGAAGTGAGGACTTGAATCACCTTCCCTGGATGTGTTCAAAAAAAGGGTAGATGAGGTACTTAGGGAGATGGTTCAGCACAGGATGGGATTGGTTGCACTTGATGATCTTCAAAGGTCTTTTCCAACCTTGTGATTCTGTGACTTACAGCTCCACCACCTCCAAATAACCTCCTTGGACTGTGCTGAACCTGTTATCTCCCAACTTTATCCCCCATTCAATCAGGACTTTAAAGATCCTGGTCCTGTCCCTGCCTAGCTCTCAGCAGCCCTCTTTAGTCCCAGGGATAATAGCTGCAGGTGTCCACATTTATCAACTTCTGTAGAACCAAAGGAAAGGTAGGAAAGTTGCATCCACCTTCCCCTTCCTTGCCACCCCTACCCTTCCCAAAGTTTGCTGACCCCATAGCAGAAGTAACTTCTGGCTTTTCTTGGTTCCTTTATCCCTTTGGGATTTACCCACAAAGTCACCGTTGCCAAAAGCCCCATAAAAACATCCCACATAAAAAGGAGAAAAGAAAACCCAATGAAACTTACTCTGTGTCAGCTAGAATGGCTCTCACGCTGGCCCACGCTGTAACAAATACAGCAGGGAGTCCTGCAAGAAAAGAATACAGGTCAAACTGGGTGAGTAGGGGGACTGGTGGGCTTCATTCCCATAAGCCCAGGCAGAGTGGGGTTCATGGGAAGGTGGAATAAGCAGTTTTAAAATATTGAAGCATAATTTAGACTAGGAAAGCCTGCTCTTGGTCTCACATCTCTTCTGTAGTCCAAATGGTAAACCAGTGGCAGGGAGTATTTTCTGGAAGACATGCCATGGTCTGGACATGCCCACCCTACTGAACTCTCCTGGATTTCCAAGCAGAGCAGCTTGCTTTCCCAAGATGCTGGCCAGGAGTGGTCCAGGCTTAAGCTACCTCCTGGTTTATGCTCGGGAGATGCTCAGGTCTGGGCTGGAGATGGGTCATGGACTTGGCAGGATAAATCATGAAGTTGCTGTGCACTACTTTCTAGAGACATAGCCTGTGGTGCTTGAGCCTGGATGGCTGATGCCTTCTCTAACCAACTGATTTGGTTTGAAGCACAGAAGGGTTTCCTGCAGCACACTTTTCCCAAGACATTCATTCCCTGACATCAGGGAAAGGTGGATCTGGAGTCAGGCACAGACCATACCTCCAAGCACAGGGCTGGATGGGTTAGGAACTCTTTAAGTATCAGAGACTTGCTGCAGGAAGCAGATAAATGCTTGAATTTAGGGGACCATTTGCAAAATACCCTAGCCAAAGGTTTGCTCCCAAATGAACCGTTCTCATTTCAGCCCAGTTACACTGGGCATCATCTTTCCCCTGTAAACCAGTTAAAGAATCACCAATATCCAAATGCAACCTTCTATTTATTTTATTTTGTAGGGTCCAGGCTCTACTTTATTTGTACAACTGAGTCCCCTACTGGCTTCCCTTAAAAGGCAGGATCAAATCCACAGTAGCCTCCACAAATTCCAGAAGAATAGCCCCTTTCAGGGTGATTTTTTTAAAAAAAAAAATTAAAAAAATTTAAAAAATAAATAAAGGCCACGTTTATCACCAGTGACTGTAAATATGCTGTTCACAGTCTAAGCTCATTGGGGCTCAGCATGCACAAGCACATGCTTAACTTTCAGCATGCACTTAAGTCTCATTAGAGTGCTTAAAGGCTTTCCTGACCACGGCTGCTTTCCTGAGCTGGGGTGTGGAGCAGGGAAGCCTGTTTCATACACACACACACACACACCAGGGCTGTTATCTTGGCTGGAACCTTGAAATGCCATGGCAATATAAGAAAGCAGAAATAATTGAGCACAGAACCCCACTCAGGACCAGTGCAGCAGCACTGCCTACAAAGACACATTTCTAAGGAATGCATCCTGCTCTACAACCCCCTGTGATGCCTGGTGCTGGAAAGAAAATACTTAACCTATTGCACCAGGAACCTGGGAGGGTCTTGAAGCTGAGGGCTTGTGGAAGGTGAGGATTTATTGTACCAAGCACCATCTATTTCCTCCTCACTGTTAATCACCTATCTATGAAAAATAGGTGCTCTAAGTACTGGCTGAGGTATCAAAGCCTTAAATGAATAAAATTTTATGATATTCCAGTTTATATCAGCCAAGAAACTGGCCATGTTGGGAGGTTCAGATGCCTGTGAGATGGGGGATGTTCACCCACTATTGTGAAGGTCTAAGCTTAATAAAGAGGGATTTTTTTCCAGAGGTTTAGATGCCTTTGACATGTACTTGTTCCTCCTTAGCCTGTCCTGTACTTCAGAAAAAAAACACTGTTCCCATTCATGCTAATCCTGTGCTGTGTTCAAGCTTCCCAGCAACAATAAAATATACAGGAGAAAATAATTATACCTGAAAAAACCCCAACCCTATGTATGGATTTACTGTGCCCTGTGTACTGCTGCCTCTCTCCATTCAGGCAGGCTGAGGAAAAGGATCCTTGACATTTGAATTCCTGGCACTGGTTTTATTGCTACGTTTGTCTTTCTGCATCTCTTGCACAGCTTTGGTTGGGGGTTTTGTTTTTCTTCTTTCTTTATTTTTCAGTGTGATCACTTTTAAACGCTCCTAAATTTACAAAAAGTGGTGTGGATCCTCTCCTTTCCTTTCACCTGCCCTGCTTTTACCTTCTCTCTACAGCAATGTCACATGGAGTGTTTGGGCCATCAGGTAATTTCTAGAGGTCAGGTTTTTCCTCCCACTCTGGTAAGCTAGGAGCTTACTGCCTGGACAGCCAGAAGGCTTAGATTTGCCTCCAGCATCTCTTTTATTTGCAGGGGGTGACTTTTTCCTGTCTCCACTTGAAACTCCTGGTCTGTGATGTCCCAGGACTGAGAATCCCTCCTGCTGAGCACTCACAGAGCCATAGATGAGAGAGAAGCTAACTAGAAAATCAGGACCAATGTCTTCAAAGTTAGACATCTAAAGGTATCTGCAGACAGCAAGATGTACAAGAGGATGCAGCTCTGAGCAGGGAAGTCACAAGAGATTAGATGCAGCACAGAATCCCAGACAGGTTTGGTTTGGTTTGGTTTGTTTTGGTTTGTTTTGGTTTGGTTTGGTGGGGACCTTAAAGATTCTCTAGTTCAACCCCTCTGCCATGGGCACACCCATCACTAGATCAGGGTGCCCAAACTGTCATCCAACCTGGCCTTGAACTCTGACAGGGAACCAGGGGCAACCACAGAATCACAAGGTTGGAAAAGACCTTTGAAGATGCATCAAGTCCAACCATTCCCATCCTGAGCTAACCCCAGCTTCTCTGGGCACCCTGTACCATGGCTTTTCCCCAGTTCCTGGGAAGGATTTCTTCCTAATATCTAATCTCCCCTCTTTCAGTTCAAAACCTTATCCTATCACTACACCCCCCTGATAAAAAGTCACACCTCATCTTTTCTGAAGGCTCCCCTAAGGTCTCCCCACAGCCTTCTCTTCTCCAGGCTGAACAACCCCAACTCTCTCATGTCCTCACAGGAGAGGTGCTCCAGCCCCTGATCATCTTCACGGTCCTCCTTTGGACCCACTTGAGCAGGTCCATGGGGCATCTGGCACCTGGCCAACCCACCAAGGAAAGGAAAATGAGTCTCCAAAAAGCCTGCAATCTCCTGGATGGCTGTGAGCACAGAGGGATGCAGGCAGGGATGGACTCATGCATGTCCTCCCCCCTGGCACGTCTGTACTCCATGTGGGTGAGCGGGTGTGACACAAGATGAACCCCACCAGGGTATAGTGATGCTGTGAGTGACTTCTACAGAATCCACATTGTATGCGCTGTGCATTTCCAGTCAATACACACAGTGTGTACAATGCAGGTGCTATAAAGTCAGGTGTCTCCCCATCAGCTGGAAAAAGCGTTAACTCTCAAGCTGGGCAAAGTCTGGTGGCCACCCCAACCTCCTTACTCTCCTCTGGCACTTTTCTTGTCCTACATGCCCCCTAGCAGGTAGAAATTTGGCTCTCATGACCGTGCCAAAGCTGCAAGAGCTGGTTGCAAAGCTGGGAGAAGAAGGCTTATGAATAAAGACCTTATGTAGGTCTGGAGAAACCTGGTCTCAGTCCCCTGCTATTTGAAAATGGCTCTGAAGAACAATGAGTGGGTTTCTTTCAGTTCTTCTATGTCACAGTTTCCTAAATATTAAATAATAAGACCTTCTTATTAAGGCTAATAAGACCTTCTTATGCCTCTTGCTCCTGTTAGGTATGAATCCCTTCAGCCAAGGATGGTTTCTGCATAGATAAACACGCAGGGCTCACCAAGGTGAGCGTTCAGACCTGAGCACCTCTAACACATCAGCCCATTTGCCTTTTCCAGGTTTCCCTGAAATCCTCATTTGCACCGTAGCTGGAAGTCAGTGCAGTCCAGCTGGGGTGAGGGGAATTAACATGGTGTGAAGGAAAAATGCCAGTGGAATCAGCTTGGGGTTTCTAGCTATTGGTCATGCTTCTTAGACTTCCTTCATAAAACAGCTGCAGGGAACTTGAAGTCTGCTGGGGAATTTATTGTTGCCCATAATCTCATTATTTATTTATTTTGCTTGGGTGCTGGCAAGGAGAAAAGTTCCTTTCTGCCATCAGCTTCTCCCCTGCAAAATAAAGGGGCGCTGAGGACTTTCATGGAGCTGCTCTCCCTTGTGCCAGTGAGGATGTGGATTGAAAAAGGCTCTGCAGAAACCTTTGGGTCTGACATCAAAGAGTAACTATATGCTCTGGTTTCCTCAGTAGTCTGGAAATAAGATGTTGCAGGGTGATTTTTGCTCCATACCCCCACCTTGGAAATTTCCAGGCTGGATAAATCCACTGCTGTTTATTGTTACACAAGCAAGGGGAAAAATAAAAATGTCTCAGCTTTTGGGGCAAACTTCTCTTTTCTGTACCTATGTGGAATGTCATCATTATTTATCACTGATTCCCTGTCATTCATTGCTGTGGTATGGGCAGGATCCAGTGCCCACTGCAGGGAACTGGAGTTTTTCCACTGATTCCAGTGGGTCTTGGATTGGCTTGTCCTTTCCAGTGCCCAGAAGCTATCAATGCAACACGTCTGTGTGGGTGCCTTGTGTGTACATTATCATGCTAATCCAAACAAAGCAAAAACAAATGCCACTGGAGGGATCCTATGTTCTCATTCCAGAGGAATTTAAATTGAGCAGCCTCAAAACTTTTTTGGAAGCACACAGATGATTGGTGTTGTGACAGGTGTGACTTCAGCTTTGTGGTTGCTCTGATAAAATGATTATACTCTGGCAGTCGTTGGAAGAATTAATGAGAGGAACCCATGCCTGTTAGACTGTTTTCCTTTGGCTGCACTACGAGCAGCATCAGGTTGGTTTTTCTTGTTAAACATAAGGCATTATTTTTCAACTGCTTCCTTCTCCTCCAGAATTTGCTCTGGGGAATTGGTTCTTTAAATCTCTTCTGCACAGTTTAATGTAGTTTTCTGAGAAGCAAAGTATGTGCAGCTTGAAGGTGTCTGGAAGAGGGTGGGTTTGGGGGTCTTTTTCTTGTTGTTCATTAGTTTTAAGGAAGGGATTATATATAAAGTCATCACAGCAGCTGAGGTAGGAAATGCCTTGTCCCCAGAATATCTCTATTTATTTATTTTCCCCCCACATTACCAGCTGGCTGGGACTAGAATTTGCCTAAGAGGTGGATGCCCACTTGGGGACTCATAATTACACCTCCCATCTTTATTATAGAATCTTAGAATCATAGAATGGTCTGGGTTGGAAGGGACCCCAAGGGTCCCAGAGCTCCAACCCCCTGCCACAGGCAGGGACACCAACCTCCAGGCCTGGAGCTACACAAGGTTGCCCAGGACCCCATCCAACCTGGCCTTGAACACCTCCAAGGATGGGGCATCCACCCCCTCTCTGGGCAGCCCCTTCCAGCCCCTCACCACTCTCTGCAAAGAACTTCCCCCTAATATCTAATTTAAACCTCCCCCCCTTTAGCTTTAATCCATTCCCCCTTGTCCTACTATTATCCACCCCTAATCATGTGCCAGCACCAGCAGTTTCTGACCTATGCAGCAGCTAAACATGAAGTTAGCAAGGAGCTTGGGGATCCCTTCTCCCTCAGCATCACAGTGGGGAAGGAGGAAAGGTGGAAAGAGTCCTGGGCTAGTGAATCCCTTGCTCTCACAAAGCAAAAAAACCCCTCACCATAAAATCAGGCCTGTGCTATCTGACTGGCTCTGAGCCCCACTGCTAGAGGCACTGGTTTTCTTCCAGGAGAAACCATGTGCTGGAGCAGGGATGGTGCAGTGCACACAGGAATCACGTCTTAACGTGCAGTCAGGATGTGGCCAGGTGCACCTTGGACTTGGAAACTGGGAAGTGGACCAGGGCCATGCAGTTTAGAGGTATCCATAGCCACCTCTGAACAGGTTTTTCCTGCTCTAAGCTACTTTGTAGCCCTACACTCCATTATTCTTAGCTATGTCCTTGAGGATCATCTACTACGTTTCCTGTTCTACCTTACAGTCCCCACACAACTGTGAGCAGTTTTTTATTGTCCTCAGCTTACCAGCACCTCATAACTCCTCCCAAGCCAAAGCTAATGCCAGAAGTGAACAGAAAGCACATTCTCATCTGAAATGTGTGTGCCCACAACGCCTTCCACTAATGAGCACCCTCTCTGCACCCACATCCTGCCCCTTTCTCCTTACTCCAGGAAAAGATGCCCAAGTTAGAAGAAAAGGGAAAAAAAAAAAGAAAAAGGCTTCCCCACAAATTTCAGGTTTCTGCTGGTTCTCCAACACTCATGAAACCTCAGGAGCTTTTTTTAAGCAACTGAGATGTGAGGTAGGAAATCAGAGTTTAGTTCTGCCATGAGGAGCAGATGCTCACAGCTTCATGCAACTTTCCATCCTTCCAGCCCAGGAGGCACTTGGCAGAGATGGGGATAACTCAGAGGGTGCACTAAAGTCATCTGTCACACACACACACATCTCCTGTCCTGGAAGGATGGAAAGATGTGCTGTGTCTCCAAGCCTGGGCTGATCCTTTCAGAGATCCTAGGAGTGCCACAGAGTAAATACCACCATTTAGAGATGATAAAGGCTTCACAAGAGACCCAACCTGTCCTTGCAAGATTCACCATGTCTTTATTTCAAAGACCACCTCCAACAGGCTTCTTACAGGTCAGCCATAAGGAGCAGCCACGACTTACCCCAGCCAAATAATGTGAATCCCCAAAGATATTTCTTCTCTGAGAAAAATGCCATGAAGATGAGGCTGTGGAGATAGAGCCCTTCCACCAGAATCCAGTAGTAATTGGTTGCCAGGAAGTAGAGGAAGAAGGTAACCGCTACTTTACAGCCCACCTGCAATGGCCACAGAAAGACAGGGTTATTGTGTGTGAAATTCTTGTTCTATGTAAGGCCATGATTTGCCAAGAGGAGCTGGAAAACAAGGTGGAGAAAGGGAAAAAAAGGGTGAAAGATCAGTTCAAGAACACAGAAGAGAAGAACAACTGAGAAGAAAGATTCCTCCCAGCCTGTCTCCTATAGTAAGGGAACTGGGAAATGTAAGAGAGACATGGAGAGACGCTGATGACCTGATCCTACTCTCCCCCAACCCTGGTGATGAGGGGTTCACATGCTTTCTAGGACATCTGTGTTTCATCTTTTCCCTGTGACTCTTTCCCAGGATAGAGGACAAAGGGCTGTGGCCAAGTCACCTTGGTCTGGGTGACCTGGTACAAGTCACGTCATATGGAAGTATGACACCCTCCTCAGTTTGTGGAGAGGTACAAGCAGCATGCTGAGGGTCAGTCATCCTATCCTGTCATGGATGTCCAAGGTGGGGTCCTCCAGGGCTGTCTGTTCTCCAAGAGCAAACAGAAGCTGAAGGATTTCATCCACAATGTCAAGGTGTTTTCTGAACAGAGGGAGACCTGGTAGAGACTTCCAGGGCACTCCAATGTTAAATGAATGTATTAGCTGAACTCTCAGTCCACATTTTCCTGAAATCCTTTGATTTCCTGAGAGGAAAACCTTGACTGTGACTCAACACTCTCCTGCCTTTCTGTTCCAACCCTTCTTAGCTCTAGTGGAGAAAAGCTGCAAAGTAAGGATGCCACACAGGTTTAATTGGTATGAAGGGTCACATCTTGCCATCGCTTGTCAATGTGGAAATGCTAGCACCTTGGATAGCCCAATTTCACAGGAAGCTTCTGCTACCAACCACATCCCACAGCAGCAGCACATCTCCACGTTGCCCCTTACTTGGAAAGGAATATGACTTGCCAAAAAGGTCAATAATATATAGCTTGTAAATTAAAAGAGAATTCTTTATTCTGGCCCAGCTCTTATGCCAATCAAAATGAATATACACATTATATACATATATACTCATAGATGTAAGTTATGGACATGTTTACACCCATTTCCTTTTACAGAAAAAAAGGAAGTTAAACCAGAAGATTAATTAAAAAATCCCATGCAAGTGTAATAATAATTTTTATATTTAAAAAAATTCACCATCTACCCACATACCAGGAGTATCAGCCAATAATTGCACAGCTCCCACCTCACTTGGAAGCAAAATAAATACATTAATTGTTGCTTTCATCACTTGTTTGCCTGTCAATTGGGCAGAATAGGAAATGCCATTAAATTGCTAATATTCAAAGGAAGCAATATATTATTCTGATTATTCTTCATAAAGAGTGCAGCCCAAGGAGAAAGAGAAAACAGTGCCATAAAACATCTGATGTTCTTCTCAAAAAGGGAATGTTTTGATGTGTACCAAGTGCCTCAGCCAGAGACTCAAGAAAACTGATGAAAGAGAAAGGGAACATGATAACAAATTTCCATCTGGGGGGGACTTGGATGCACAGTGGGATGCTTCATATCTGCTGATTTGAAGCAGAGGTGTTGGTGGCCAGGTCTCTGGTAGTAGTACAAGCCGTGCTCAGCACCCCCAGCTCCCTCAGCCGCTCCTCGCAAGCTTTGCTGCTCTCCAGCCCCTTCCCCAGCCTGGTTGCCCTTCTCTGGACACGCTCCAGGACCTCCAGCTCCTGCTGGGAGTCAGGGGCCCACAACTGGACCCAGCACTCCAGCTGCAGCCTCCCCAGTGCCCAGCCCAGGGGCACAAGCCCTGCCCTGGCCCTGTGGCCACACTGGCTCTGACACAAGCCAGGATGCCCTTGGCACTGCTGGCTCATATTCAGCCTGCAGTCAACCCACACCCCCAGGTCCTTCTCTGCCAACTGACAGCTCTCCAGCCAAGCAAGTAAAGGCTGAGAGCCTCCCAAGACATGCTGAACGGTAGCTTTGCTCAATCTGGGGTGTCAGTCTGATGGCACAGATGTTACAGCACAGTGATGCCTCCATGGGTCATACAGAAAGTGGCTCCAAGTGGAAAATGCACATCGTGGTGGGAGAAGTTCTGTGCAATGCAGCACTGATGTGCCTTGTGTTGGGATAACCAGGGGACTTACCAGAGCCATACGCTTTAGGGGGATGTTGAAAATAGCAGCTGAAGATGGGAACCAAAACCTTAACCTTGACTTTACTGCTCTTCCTTAGCTCTGGGGCTGGGCAGTCCCCCTGGGCCAGTGGGTTGAGAAGGAATGAGAAGGGATGGGGAGAGGTTATGGAGGGTGGAGAAAGCAGGGGAGGTGGTGTCCCTCAGAAGGGTAGAGAATCCCACTTAAAGAGGTGAGGTGTTGAACAGAAAGAACAAAGGCGTGAAGCCTGGAGGGGCTGGCTGCACCAGTGATACTCACAAACTGTGATTTATCTGCTGGAGGTGCTTCAGTAATGGATTTCAAGTCTTCCTCTGAGATCCTTTCCATCTCCTCCAAAGCTGACCCAGAGTACAAGACCGCGTCCTTCACAAAGATGCTCATGGCTCTCAGCATGAAGGAGACAAACAGGTGCATGTGGATGTAGTTTCTAGTGCAGTGCAAACGCCTGGAGGAGAAGACAAAGAAGGATTGGAGTAGTTGGACAGGCTCAGGGTCACCTCTGTGCCTGAAGAGCCCCAGCTCCTCTCACCAGCACCATACCCTTCACAGAGCCAAACCCTGCCTTTCAAGGCTTCACATTTGTTTGCTCTTTGTGCTGAGGAAGTGGACTGCAAAGGCTACAGAACTTGTGGCCACTAGAAAACTTGCAGAGATTCTTGTAAACTGCTGATCTTTGTGCCCACTCCAAATGCAGTAGCAGCTATAGTAGTAACTACAGCCTGCTGGGCTGGTTTCTGTTCACCTTTAGAGACACTACCCTTTGCTTGGTCATGTTGGGCAGTTTCTGGGCTCCACCCCAGCAATGGCAGCAATGGCCCCACAAATGCTGATTGTAAAGCGCTTTAAGATCCTTTTTTGGGGGGAAAAGCTGGATGGGAAGAAGCAGATGGGGTTGGACCCATATCTATGAGGTGTGTTTTAGAAACGATGATCCTGTCTTTGGGGAGAAGGAGGAACTAACTGACCTTTTGGGGTCCCCTTGTGTCCTCTGCAGCTCTGTTGGCTTGCCATGCATGAATTTATGAATGGATTTATACCCTCCTAAATCCCCAGCTTCAATAATGGAAACAAAAACCCCAGAAGCTGTGTTTTTTTTCTTCTTTGGAGGACATTGTGATAGTACTAACAACAGTTTCCTGTGCTATTATAATACAGATTACAGCCACCAAAGGGAGTTAAATCTGGGGCTCAGGGGAACAGGGCTTAGCACCCTGCTCCACCTACAGCTCACCAGTTATGCTTTCCCAGAGGACAAACTTCTAGCTGCCAGCAAGGACTCCCATCCCTTCACTCTCCTCATCTCTACAGCACCAGCCAGGTGTCAGGGATGGATGATGTGGGTTCAAAATAATAGTTAGGGGCCTCCATCCCTTGGCAGGGGTGGTGGAGAAGGAGGGCAGAGTATCAGAGTTAGGAAGGTGAGTGGTCATTTTTGGATCCCTAGGTACAGCAGTAGCATGGGGAGACTGGAGGCACTTTTCATGGCTGGGGTCCCCTTTGACTGGTCTATCCTTCAGGAATATTTGGGTTCAGGGTGGAATTTTCCTTATGAAGCTCCAGCTGTCTGAAAATTAGCCATACAAATCTAAGCCAGTCATCTGAAGGGGTAAAAGGGGTGTAAAACCCTAGGTAGTCTTTCAAGGGAGACAAACCTCTTCCTGGAGATTCCCCTCTTCCCAATTTGCTATGAGGAGGGTCTAGAAAACTCCATTGCAGACAGTGGTGGTGGGGGGAGAAGTTCAAACATCCCACCCACCATCCCCCAAGACCTTTGACCTAAGTGACACTAACACAACCCAAACCACAGGTGCATTCTCCTGTGGCTTGCTGAAGAAGCCTCATGCCACCCCAAGTTTTATCCTTTCAGGAAAGCCCGAGGCTTTTCCCAGCCTAGTGACAACTCGCTTAGGTAGAAACAGAGCCGCCTACCTGAAGTATCCCAGGATAAGGACAGCAACTGTGAGGGATCCCAGAGAGATGGAGTATCCAACAGTATATATCAAATAGAGGCGATCAAAGACCTCCTGCAGTACAAACGATGGAGAAAATAGCGTCACATTAGAACGCATCCTACTGCATCGTAACACAACCGTGGTAGCAGCACAGAGAGCCAGGCTATCGTACCTGCTGGGGGTATACAGCCCTGGGTTTGGGACATCATCATACTTGAAGTCTGGGTTTGTTTTTTTGACATAGGAACAGCTTGGAAAGCAGTCTTCATTTTTCCTAATGACTAAGGGGGATTAGGGATGGAGTTGGATTAATTCCATGCCTGGAAGTTTTTTTGCAGCATTTTCATCCCAAAGGAACCCAAAGCGCTTTACAAACTCTCAGCCAAATCCAGAGATCATTGGGGAACTTTTCCTTGAACAAAATGCCTACTGACCTGGGATTTTTTTATATTTTTTTTTGCTGGAACTGTAAAATTTAACCACAAGGCTATGCCATACCATTGCTGAATGACTGATGCCCAGGCTGGTGGAGTGTCAACCCACCACAGAAAACATGGGGAGGATATACTTTGGCTGTGGGATATGTGAAGAAATCACCTGCATTTATGTTTCTTTTTTTGTTTTTTTTTAATCAAAAGCAGCCCATGACTGTGATTATCCAACCCAGACACAATTTTAGCTTGCCAAAGTCCCATTGGAAAAGGCCCTGTCACAGGACAGTTCACAGTAATTAATCCTGTAGTAGCTTTTAGTTTCCTTGGCCCTCTGTTTTCTAGATAGGCTTTAGAAACCCTGAGCTTTCCTTTAAATACTGAGATGTTTTTCTTCATCCTGTGCTGGGGGCACGCAGCTTAACTCAGGAATTACTGAGTATCTGCCTGAAAAGGGTTAAAAATGCCTGCCACCACCCTAGCTCCTTCCCCTTTCATCGTCTGAAATTAGCAATAAACCCCAAAGAAACCAACCAATTCAGCATCTTTCTCCTGGCTCCCTCCTCTCCCTCCTTTCCCTCACCCCACCCGCTGGGTTGCAATAACATTAGTAACGCTGGGTTCTGAATGACAGCTCTGATTTTGATTTGAGGCTAGAAATGCTGTCCTGGAATGCAAAACCTCAGCCCTATTACATCAGAATCCCCAGATATGTGAATGTTTCTATGTGGTTTCCATTGGTAGAGTGGTGAGCTTGCCAATATTAATCTACTGTGTGTGCATGTGCGTATTTATATATATATATATATATATCTGTGGAGGCAGCAAGCATTAAAAAGCCAATGTGAGCAGATTCAAGACTTTTAGGGGGATAAAAAAAAAAAGCTCTTTCCCTTCAAAACCTGGTGCACTTTTCCCTCTGCCAAGTTGGAATCCTCTTTGAACTGGAAAACATTTGCCTCCATAGTGAAAATTTTAAAAAAATTAAATAAATAAAAAAAATTAAAGCCCTACTCCAAGTGGAGGATTCTTGGTGATTTGGCAGTTGTGAGGAGTTACTATGCACAGCTGAACAAAAGCATCCCTCAGCCCCATTCAGAAATTTACCCTGGAAGATCCACGTTCCCATCGGACAACGCCACCGTTGTAACGGCGATGGCCTTGGGAAGGGCCCGCTGCTTGGCTGGCAGGACATTTTCAGAGGCTGTGGTTAATTCCTCTGATTAACCACAGGGCCTCTTTTTTGAAAGGACATTGAGTCAGGACTGCCAAGACATACACATGCATGCATGCATGCACGATGGTGTGCTTGCTCGCAGACACCGGTGCCGCGAGCCTTACCCAGCGTCACAATGGGGACCCTTCAGGGAAGGGGAATTTTTGGAGGGGGTACATAGGTCCTTGGGGAAGCCTCAAGAGCAGAAGGTTGAGGGGTTCTCCAAAAGGCTGTGCAGAGCAGCCCTATGTTTGCTAGTTCCTCAGGAATGGGGAGTCCTGGATTTACCCAGGAGGGAAGAAAAAAATAGCTCTAAAGGCAATGCCAGGTCTCCCTCTTCTCCTAGCACAAGGGAGGTCCCAGCTTGGTGGAAACCACAATGCTGAATCAGGAAAGGTCCTTCATTGAGTCATCTGCCAGCTGAAACAACCACCTCCATGGTCTGAGAACCCTCATTTTGGAGCTGAGATGGACAGGAGTTTAAATAATTCACAGAAGACCACAGGGGTCATGCCTGGCCAAGCCGTGGACACAGACTGGACCTCCATAGCACTACTTACTAGAACATTCTGCTACAGGAGGTCCTCTACCTAATGTCTCTTATAAATCCACCCTGAAGATAGAATGACTATTGCTGGTCATCCACCAGCCAGTTGGAAGAGGCACCCTACCCTGCCAAAATCTGGCCTGGCCACAACACAAGACCCTGGATTAAAAGGTGTGCTACTTAAACCAGGGTCATTTAATTTGACTCTTGCTCTAATCCTCCACTGCTTCAACTGCTGACATGTGCAGTGAAAAAGAAAGAAAAGCTGGAAAAAATGTACAGGAAAATGAGAAAGACAAAACCTCCATCTCTAACATTCCAGGGACAGGGATTATTGGCAAAGTATTGTAAAACTCACAATGTAGTACCAAGATTAGGGAACACCAGTTTCAAAGCTGGCCTCCTTGAATGTTGCCCTCTGACCACTCCATCCCATGCCCCTCTGGGGTGAGATAATGACAGGGAAGGTGTGGGCTGGATCTGATCACCCCTTTCTTCCCATTTCTTATATATCTTCCCATCACAGCTTTCCTGTGCCTCTTGCATCTGCCATGTCCTGAGGAGTACCCAACTTGTCCCCTTCCCCTGACAACAGGACCTGCAGAAGAATGTTCTGGAGTCCTTCCCTGCATATGTTAGAGCCAGTTGTGGTTGTTCCTGGAGGGTACTGAGCAGGGTGAGGCTCCCCTGTTGTGGCTGAGCTGCTTTTGGGGTTGGCAAAATGACTTCCCATCAAGTCATGCATCATGGGTCCTCTCTTGGTCGTGCTTGTGGTGCTCTCAGCACTGCACAGCCTCAAGGCACTTCCTTCCCCTCATCATAGAATCACAGAATCACAGGAGTTGGAAGGGACCTCCACAGACCATCAGGTCCAAGCCCCCTGCCAAAGCAGCTCCTCAGCTCATATTTCCAGATCAAGTATCTGCAAAGTTTCTGAAAGCTGCTGATTCAGATGTTGCTAATGACATGTTTGAAATTGGCAGAGGAAGCATTTTACTTCTCTGGATGATAAGTGATGCCAGAAGGTCTCTGTCACCAGCTCCAGTCACTGCTTTTCTTGCTTTCTTTTAAAAATAAGAGATGTGACTAAAAAAAAAGCTTAATGGCAGGGAGAAGGGATGTTTGCAAAACAGTCACTGGTTTCCAAAGCTGAAGGGAAATTGTTGAGTGCTGAACATGATGTTTTGCTGCAGAGTTCTGTTCCCCCATCTATAGAGGGGCTGGGTACTTCAGATCCTGGAATGCAACTGGGGACAGGTCACAGACTAGGACATCACAATTTTGATGTTTTAATGTGTGTCTTGGTGCATGTTGAATGCACCCCCCACCTGGAGTGTTGTGTCCAGTTCTGGGCTCCCTGGGATCAACCAGCCAGGGATCTCTTGGAGAGAGTCCAGAGGAGGGACAGAGATGCTGAAGGGCCTGGAGCATCTCCCCTGGGAGGAAAGGCTGAGGGAGCTGGGGCTGTTCAGCCTGGAGAGAAGAAGCCTGAGAGGGGATCTGATCACTGGTTCTCAAGAGCTGAAGGGTGGGAGCCAGGGGGCCATGGACAGCCTCTGCTCAGTGTCTGTGGGGTCAGGACAAGGGGCGATGGGCTCAAGTTGGAGCCCAGGGAGTTCCCCCCAATGTGGGGAAGAACTTCTTCCTGATGAAGGTGAGGGAGCCCTGGGACAGGCTGCCCAGGGGGTGTGGAGTCTCCTTGTCTGGAGAGATTCCAGCCCCTGTCCTAGGGACCCTGCTTGGGCAGGGGGTTGGACTCAATGAGCTCTTGAGGCCCCTTCCAACCCCTACAATTCTGTGATGCTGTGATGGTGATAATCAAATCAACAAGGAGATCTTCAGATTCAGTTGGCTACACCTAAGCACTAAGTGCTGTGTGAGATGCCTGTAAGTGTTCATGTGGACCCCAGATGCTATTCTAGTAGAGCATGGATCTTGTAGACAACTGCCAGCCTTATGTTACTATATGGGTTACAATCCATCTCCAGTGATGCCAGGTGTTTAAGTGTAGGCAGATAAACTCAGACCCTTGACTATGGTCAGCAGAGCTGAAGAGTTTTTTAGCTCTATAGAACAGTCTAAAAGGAGAAAGGGAAGGGTGGTCTCAGAAGCCAGATGAGTGCTTTGGCTACCCCACAGAGGTAATACTTTTCCATGCCCTGCCCAAGTTAATCTGCAGAATTCATAGCCACAGGACGTCCAGGAGACCACAGGCAAAATGTGCTCCTGATCTGCTGTTCTCCTTCATAGGAAAAAGTTCTCCTAATTCCCTGCTACAACCTGAGAATGCCCCACAGCTGAAGGCACTTGGAGGGCTATACACAGGGACAAGAACACTCTTTGCTTGCCAGCTTTCATAAGCTGTCCTTAAGCCTCTACTGTGGGCCAGCAATGGTTAAACACAGGCTACTACATCTGACCCTGTGTGTTGCGTAGTGAGGACCCTTGTGTTTTCATGTGAGATTCTATTACATTGCTGTTCTAAACCATCAGACACTCCCAGCACAAACTATCATCAACAGCACCACGCTAAAAGGTGACACAGCATTTCCAGGAACTCACTAGGCTTAACCTGCAGGCAAGAAATGAGGACTGCATGACATGGTTGTTTGCCAGAATGAAGAACACATCTCATTTATGTGAATTTTTCATTCCTTCATCTACTTTGAGACATCTGCCTGTCTTTCATGGTACAGATATGTGACATTTTGATGGCATTTAATGTGTATAACTCAGTATACGCCACATAAACACGTTTTATGCCATCAGTTTGTGGCTACACAAAGTTGTTGGCTTTTAAAAGGACCCCAGAGAGCTCCAAGAAGAAAGGGCAGGAACAATGGAGTTTAGCTGGAGCAGCCCTGCAACATGCTGTGCCTTTCCCATTGTGTTTGGTGTGTGATGGATTCTAGAGGCCGCTCTGACTTCTCTACAAGAAGTAAAACCACCACGATATAAACAAGCAGTAGCAGATGAAGACAGGATTGGGGGGTTGAGGTTAGATCTTGGGATGGTTCGTCTTGTGAGGCTGGTGGTTTCCAAGCTGAGCTAACCTCCCAGGCTGCTGGATCATATTCCCCTTCCCCATGATTTCAGCAGATGTAGGTCACATTTACCCTTAAGCTCATCCTTGACAACAGGATAGGTTTGAACCTGCTTTAAAAAGAGGTTGTATTTGGCATTAGTGTTGCTTTTAGAGAAGGGAATGAAGGCAATTTCTGCTTGTTGAGCCAAATATGCCATTAGTCCTGCCAGTGTCTGAAAAGGTCATCAGAAAAATGACCACAATGAAGATTCTGGCTGCTTGTAAGGAAAGGGGTCCATGATCAGAGGGCTAGTATGGCTTTTGGAGAGAAATTACCTAAAAAGCTGCCTACTAACGTCAGGTGCACATCAGGACTTCCCATGTATGCCACATATTATCCAAAGATTGAGGACCTCCCAGAAGACAGGTTGCCCCAACTCCTAATTTCAAGAGAACCTTAAGAGACCTGCAATGAGAATGGACAATCTGGGCCAGACCAATGGTCCTTTTAGCCCTGCTTCCTCTCTCCTACATGCCCAGAAACAGATGCTTAGGGAAGAGCAGAACAAATATTAAGTGTGTGTATATATATATATATATATATATATATATGTAGACACACACACATATATATGTCACAGAATCACAGGGGTTGGAAGGGACCTCCAGAGCTGATCGGGTCCAACCCCCCTGACAAAGCAGCTCCCCAGCTCATATTGCACAGACAGGCGTCCAGATGGGTCTTGAATATCTCCAGAGAAGGAGACTCCACACCCCCTGGGCAGCCTGTCCCAGGGCTCCCTCACCCTCACTGGGGAAAAGTTCTTCCCCATGTTGGTGCAGAACTTCCTGTGCTCCAACTTGCAGCCATTGCCCCTTGTCCTGTCCCCACAGACACTGAGAAGGGGCTGGCTGATTCCCCCTGCATTCCATGCTTAAGATGCGTACAGACATTAATTAGATCCCCCCTTAGTCTACTCAAGACTGAACAGCCCCAGCTTATTCGGCCTCTCCTCCCAGGGGAGATGCTCCAGGCCCTTCAGCATCTTTGTAGCCCTTCTCTGGACTCTCTCCAGGAGATCTGTGTCCTTTTTATCCCAGGGAGCCCAGAACTGGACACAACACTCCAGGTGGGACCTGAGCAGGGCAGAGCAGAGGGGGAGGATCCCCTCCTGTGACCTGCTGCCCACACTCCTCCTGATGCCCCCAGGATCCCATTGGCTCTCTTAGCCACCGAGGCACACTGCTGGCTCATGGCCACCCTGTCATCCAGCAGGACCCCCAGGTCCTTCTCCACTGAGCTCTTCTCCAGCAGGTCATCCCCCAGCCTGTACTGATACAGACAATTGTTCCTCCCCAGGTGCCAGACTCTCCACTTGCTTTTATTGAACCTCATCTGGTTTCTCCCTGCCCAGCTCTCCAGCCTGACCAGGTCTCTCTGGATGGCAGCGCAGTGTCCTGCCTGTCAGCCACTCCTCCCAGCTCTGTATCATCAGCACTTGCTGAGGGTGGATGCTGTTCCCTCATCAAGGTCATCAGTGAAGACATTAAACAGGACTGGACCCAACACCGAGCCCTGGGGAACACCACTAGTCACAGGGCTCCAGTCAGACTCTGCTCCACTGTCTAATGGTTATGTAGCAGTGCTGCACACCCCCTCCCAATGTTCAGCACCTTGTGGTTCAGCAATGTGAAGCACACAACAGACAGACAAACAGCTGGTGTTCAACCAGACTGCCTTCCTCAAAGACTGAACATTGGCCAATCCATTCCCCTCCCTTCCCTCACCCTCCTGGGTCTTTTTAAACACTGGATGGAAAAGAAACAAAGCAGAGATGCCTGGTCAGGGTGTTGGGATGGGAAGCCAAGGATCTCTCAGCTTATCTGTTCAGAGGCAGGGAGATATTCATTCCTGATGATCCAGGGTGCAATTGGGATGGAGGTGCCCCATGCATGGCTCTTGAGGATAGAGTGTGGGGAAGAAGGTTTTCTGCAATCTCTGCTGCACCAGTGATGGGTTACCTTAAAAATACAGTGTGAGGGTTCAGGGAGGCAGTGGGTGGCATAGCCCCAAAGGCACAAAGAAAACTCTTATCTTCCCATGACATGCTGCTAAAGACACCTTCCCACAAAACTCCTTCCTCCCCTTTGCTCAACAGTTGTCTTCTACAAACTTCTACAACCAAGACTTGGTTGCAGATGGCGAGATTAATGCTATCTGCAAGGTATCTGGGGAAACACACTACAACAGCCAACTGCAGCCTACCTGCTCTCCTGGCTAAAAGAGAGGACATCAATCTTTAGGGCTGTCAATCCAGCGTCCTTCAGCAGTGCTAATTTTCCCTGAGAAAACAGCCCAAGAGCAATTGCTCACTGGGCAGTTACGAGCTGTTAATTCTCCTGGCTCTGATGGCTTTAGCATACTTTGTGCTAATTTCAGAAAGCGGTTTCCTTGCTGCTCTGTGTGAAATAATCCTATTTATACGGTTCAGGAAAAGGTAGTGCAAGACATGGACTTTCTCTGGGGCCCTTCGTTTGCTGCTTTGGTCAATCTTATAATTATCCCACAGTGGCTAAAAGGAGAAAACTACACACCTAAACAAACATACATGGACCTTATATATATATATATATTTATATATATGTGTGTGTGTGTCGGTGAACATGGACGTGGGTTCTTACTTAGATGTGTGTCTGCATATATAGCTATCTATAGATGTAGGTCTATTTCCAGAGATACCAATGAATATATATATATATTTATATATCTCCCCCTCTACACTGCCCTGGTCAGGCCCCAGCTGGAGTGTTGTGTCCAGTGCTGGGCTCCCTGGGATCAAACAGCCAGGGATCTCCTGGAGAGAGTCCAGAGGAGGGACAGAGATGCTGAAGGGCCTGGAGCATCTCCCCTGGGAGGAAAGGCTGAGGGAGCTGGGGCTGTTCAGCCTGCAGAGAAGATGACTAAGGGGGGACCTTATTAATGTTTATAAATATCTGAAGTATGGGATGCAGGGGGAATGGGCAGCCCCTTTTCAGTGCTCTGTGGAGACAGGACAAGGGGCAATGGCTGCAAGTTGGAGCACAGAGAGTTCTGCACCAACATGGGGAAGAACTTTTTCACAGTGAGGGTGAGGGAGCCCTGGGACAGGCTGCCCAGGGGGTGTGGAGTCTCCATCTCTGGAGAGATTCAAGACCCATCTGGATGCCTATCTGTGCAATTTGAGCTGGGGAGCTGCTTTGGCAGGGGGTTGGACCGATGATCTCTGGAGGTCCCTTCCAACCCCTGTGTTTCTGTGATTTATATCTATAGATAGGTAGTCACAGACAGACATTTTTTTCCCTAATGCTTTCTAGTGCCTGGTTTCTTAAATATTTCCTCTGGTTACATCTGCTCAGATGCTGTCCTACTCGGAGACAGCCCACGATCTCCTTTCAAAACGTTGGTTAAATGCAGCTGTTCCTGGTGACGCAAAGATGCTGTTCCCCAGAGGGGGGGAAATAATAATAGAAAACAATCTCTCTCTAAAGATGACTAGTCTGTTTTGCCAAATTCCCTGATTCTGACATCTTTTGACATATTTACTTCAAGGAAAAAAAAAAATATATATATATATATATCAAAGGAAGGTTTATTAATACCAGAATCACTCTTGGGTGTGAAAGACAAGAGGCATTCTTGGTCTCTGAAAGTCATCACCCAACTGAGAAAAAAACAAAATAAATTAAAAAAGGTTGTTCCTTTTCTCTTTTATTTCTAAAGTGCTTTTCACACCAGAAGGTCCAAGAGACCCGCAGTGGTTACACATGCACTGCTTCACTTGTCGCTGAAAGGCAGCCACCTCTGTAAGAAATAATAAGGAAGAGATGCTGTTGAAAAGCATTTGTTAATCAATTCCAAGGCTGGGGGGAACTTCAAATTCTTTTTGGAATGTTCTTTGCACTGGGTGGGCATCGCTTGGGCAATACCAAGTTGTTAATTTGATTTGAACAGGGAACATGGGCAAATTTGTCTTACCATTATGTACCATTAAACCAGTCTCTGTGGAGCTAGAACAGAAGCCTCATGGCAAAAGATGTCTGAGCTTTATATACAGAATAATGGGGATGATAGTCTTGGGACCTTGTATAAAAGCAGCTCACAAATTGAGAGATATCATGAGGATTTCTACGTGGTGGGTGCCCCGTCCCTGGGGGTGTTCCAGGCCAGGTTGGCTGGGGCCCTGGGCAACCTTGTGTAGCTCCAGGCCTGGAGTTTGGTGTCCTTGCCTGTGGCAGGGGGTTGGAACTCCAGGATCCTTGGGGTCCCTTCCAACCCATGCCATTCTATAATTCTATGACTCCAACCCCAGCTGGGCTCAGACACAGAGAGGTAGGAAATTTCTGCCAGCTACTGTTTACCAATCACCTGAATTTCTGTAAAAATAAGGCCCACAGAGCTGATGCATAGATAGACACCTTTTAAAAACTTTTCTTAACCCCCCCCCACCCCAGGAGTGTACAAAACTCTTCCCATGTGCTATGAGTATCTTTTCTAGCTTTGGAGTGGTTTCCCTGTTACAAAATAGTGACTGCACCAGAACTAGTTGAAGGTCTGTCAAGCAGAGAAGGACCTGGGGGTGTTGGGGGACTGGGACTGCCCAGGAGCCAGCAGTGTGCCCGGGGGGCCAGGAAGGCCAAGGGCATCCTGGCTTGTGTCAGAGCCAGCGTGGCCACAGGGCCAGGGCAGGGCTTGTGCCCCTGGGCTGGGCACTGGGGAGGCTGCAGCTGGAGTGCTGGGTCCAGTTGTGGGTCCCTGACTCCCAGAAGGACCTGGAGCATGTCCAGAGAAGGGCAACCAGGCTGGGGAAGGGGCTGGAGGGCAAATCACATGAGGAGTGGCTGAGGGAGCTGGGGGTGTTGAGCCTGGAGAAGAGGCTGCTGAGGGGAGACCTTATCACCACCCAGAACTACCTGAAGGGAGGTTGTAGAGAGGTGGGTGGCCAAGTAACAGGAGCCAGGACAAGGGGAAATGGAACGAAGCTGCACCAGGGCAGGTTCAAATTAGATGTTAGGAAAAAATTTTTTGTTGAAAGAGTTGTCAGGGCTGGAACAGGCTGCCCAGGGAGGGGCTGAGTCACCTTCCCTGGATATATTTAAAAAAAAAGGGTAGATGAGGTACTTAGGGATCTGGTTTCATAGGACAGGAATGGTTGGACTTGATGATCTTAAAGGTCTTTTCCAACCTTGTGATTCTGCCTTTACATGTTAATTTGCTTTAGCAAAGGGCTTTGTCCACACCAACCTACAATGAACAGACCATGTAAAACCTCTGTTCCTGAAGTTTTAACTTATACCTCTCAAACAAGAGGCCCTCTGTTCAAAACCTACAGAAGTGGTGCTGCTAGTGGTTCAACTGACACATATTTTAGCTCTGTGTTTGCACATTCCCTAGCACAGACAAGCACATAAACACTGGAATTATTGGTAACAACCTGGTAGCAAAATTATTGCTTTGTAGGGAAGAGGGAATCTCAATGGCATGGAACAACCTCCAACTGCTTATTAGTGCCCTGAGCCCACCTCAAGCTTCTCCAAGGCCTCTTCACAAATGGGATCATGGCAGCTGGAGGAACCTTTTCTGGCTTTCAGGACAATTTAAAACTCAAATAATTCCCCATCAGAACAAATATGTGGGTTTGGGAAGCTCAGACGTGGCTTCCATGTTTCAAGAGGAGATTGCAAACTAGAGCTCATCAGGTCCTTTAAATGAGACAGTGCCCCTTACATCAGCCCTGGGTGAGGCCAATGCTTCATGCCCCAGGTACAAATGCAGTTGCCTACCCTTTCCCTCGTCTCGTTGGTGAGGAACTTGGCACATTCACTGTAGTTTGCCCAGGTGCGGTTGTTGCCTGGGACCAGCTCCCAGCTGCCATTCAGGTCACACCGGCGATAAGCATGGCCTGTAGAAGGGAAATGAGAGACAGAGCCAAGGGGGTTAGACCTGGCAGAACAGGAGACACCTCTTCCAAGGGTGAATCTCATCAACCCTGATGCCTCCTGCCTGCTTGCTGAGCTGCATGAACACAATTTCCAACTTATTAGGAACTTTACCAACATTCTGACCTGACAACTAACAAGTTACACCTAGTTTAGGTTAAGACGGTGGGTCTACAAACTAAGGAGAGAAGCTTTGAAAAGCCCAAAGCACAGAATCATCCCCAGAGCTGCAGCTCTCCCTGTGTGTTTACAGATTCAGTACCTCCCAAGGGAGATTTTTTGATGACTACCCTCCTCAGGATGCTGGAGAAAGAGGAGAAGGCAAAGTCTTATGCCCAGGGACGTGATGGAGTCACCATCCCTCAAGGATCCCCAGAGTATTTTACCAATCTGACATACCACAGAGCACTGCATGACAAAAGGACCAACCCAATGCCCTAGCCACACTCAGACTGCCCTGGAAGCAACCAGGAACATCCTTCTCCTACCAGCCCCTTTTACTGGGGAGTGATGTCAGGTGGTGTGGAAACCAGCCTGGCTAACTCAGCTCACCTGGGCTTGGGGAGATTGACTCTGGCCTGGCCAGAACCAGGGCAGTGTTTAAGGAAAGGTTGGATGAGGTACTTAGGGACATGGTTTAGCCAGTAATATAGGTGGTAGGGGGACATTTGGACTAGATGATCTTGGAGATCTTCTCCAAACTTAATGATTCTAGTCTCAGGATTCAGGTGGCAGGTGAAAACAGCCATGTTCAGATATCTGGGGGGGGGGAATCATTGCATGGGCTGTGTGTAAAAAGTCCCATTAGAGTTAACAGGGATGAAACCTGTCAACAGATCTATCTGTCCTGTGACTACAGCAGGAGAACTTACAGCCTCCTCTGCATCAAAGGGTCTTAATCTGACTTCCACCCCAGCTGATGCGAGCTGCTGACATCAGTGAGGTGAGGAATCCATGCCATGTTGGGTTATGGAGAAATGAGGGGTGGATTGCCTGGTCCTCCTGACCTTTAATGTGAGTGCATGTGCAGGGCTCTCTGCAAGAAGTCATTGGGTGGGGGTTCAGCTCAGGCTCCCTTACAGAAAAGGCAGGATGAACTATGTGCAACCAGAGTGTGCTGGGATATCATTACTTGTTTCCACAGAATTGCAGAAGAGTTTTCTTTGGAAGGAACATCAAAACCCACCCAGATCTCCCCCTGCCATGGGCAGGGACACCCCCCATCAGCCCAGGATGCCCCAAGCTCCATCCAACCTGGCCTTGAACCCTGCCAGGGATCCCGGCGCAGCCCCAGCTTCTCTAGGCACCCTGTGCCAAGGCCTCCCCACCCTCCCCAGGAAAGATTTCTTCCTTATATCTAATCCAAATCTCCCTTCTTTCAGGTTTAAAACCATTTCCCCTTGCCCTAGCACTAAAGGTCCTCTCTGAAAGCAGCATCAGTGTTCTACTGGGAACATTTAGTCTCAATTCTCTGATTTTTCCAGGCTTTGGGTGCACAGCTTTGCTGGAGAAAAGAGAATGCTTTAGCTTTGAAAATACACTGAGGAGCGAGTGTACTTCAATTGCTTCTAAAAACATGCACAGACTTCGTGGCACCAGAAGCAAGCCAAGAAATGCACTGCCTGAGGGAAGTGAGATAGGAATTCACATGTTCTGGTTACCAGCGCTGTTCTCAGATACCCACCGTAGGGGTCTGGGCAGGGATCAGGGGTTAGAAGTAACAAACTGGTGAAGAATATAAATTGGAAGAGTATCCTGTGGCTTTCTGCTTTGACTCAAAGTTTGTGGTGTCAAACAAATACAGGTCTGTAACGCTCCAAGGCTACCCAGTTGTAAGCATGTAATTAGTGCTTATAATGCCCCATTACTGGCTGGGTGGGGCAGGTGGGAAATTTGTCATTGTTTTAGGTTAAAACAGCATTAAATAAGAGAAAAAAAAAGTTTATTTCTTTATTTCTATTATCTTCCTTGCTTTACCTCTGCTTGGATGGGATAATGAAAGGATGCTAAAGAAGAATTCTTATTTTCTGACTCCCAGACCTCCCCACGTTGCCACTGAGGGCAGCACCTACCTTTGTGATTGAAGTCATAGATGTATTCGGGACATGGCATAGCCACCACTTTGCCTGGCACACCTTCAGGCCAGCAGACAATACCATCCCACTCAGAAAGACAAAAGCCATCTGTGGAAGAGACACAAAGAAAGAAAGGAGTCAGTGAACCCTCTGTCCCACCTTTTGGAGAGGGATCTCCTGTGAAAAAGCCAGCAAGACTGTCACCCAATGTAGGCATCATGGCAATTTTCTCCTCAGTGTTTAGGTCCAGAAGGTGTAGCTTCTCCCAAGCTTATCAGAAGGATGGGGTAAGGCATGAGATAACAGCTGAGCACCCTCTGAGAGGGGTCAACATGCCTGGAAAGTTGCTTTCCCTTCTGGGCTGGAAGGAATGGAAATGGGGCAGGAGAGAACAGGAGGACTTGAGCATTCAGGGCTCTGTAGGCTGATGGGCAACCTGGAGATGCCCAAGGGAACTTGGGTGGGTATAACCTTGATGGGGCAGCACAGATTTGAGCATAGGATACCAAGGACCTAGATTATACTGTGGCTACATAATTGTGAGGCTCAGAGCTACCAGTTCAGGCTTTTCTGAAAGGTATTTGTTGACCACAGAGTAGATGGGCTGTGATTTAATGCCTTCAGACTATGAATCCAAATGCAGATGTAATTTTAACTCATTCATTACATCAGCCAGTGCTATCCTGTATCACAATGCTTTGATGCTCTCTCAGGTACATTTCTGTGCCTGAATTTTGGTGTGCTTTTAAGTAACACTGAGACTATCAAGAATCTATAGAGAGGTGTCTGTGGCAATATTTCTAAATGCAGAATATTGTATTTCCTTGCTTTATTAGGAGGGAAAGTGGAATTTCTGTTTCCTAAGGATTTACATCCTTTCCCATGATTTTTTCCCTGTGAGTCCCAGTGTCCCTCTCCCCTCATTTCCCTGTGATGTCATCATGGGGCAGGATGCAGGTCATCTGCTGATGGATTTGGAGCTGTGCCTGTGCTAACTGGCTGGCAGTGCACACACGCTGATTGCCCAGTTGCCTGTTGCCAAACTCAGTGTACAATGGTTGAGGTTTCCCAGCCTTTCCCCCCTCCTTAACTCCCTATTTTGGATTTCTGCCCTTCTCTTAGTCACAGGTTTTCAGAAAATGAGCAGGAAGAGAATGGGCAGGTGGAGAAATCACATGGATCTCGTGTCCTTAGGAATGCAATATCCTTGGAACTGTTTATATCTCCCTGCTGTTCCACTTTGCTATGTCCTAACCTTTTGAAAAGGGGGTGGTGTCGTTGTTAGAACATTTTTCTTTAAATCATCCTTGTTCTACCTTTCTGTTCTTTGAAGAAAGCTAAAATAGCCCTGAAGAAGACATCCTGTCTCCTCCCATACACAGGTCTCCCTCTTCCCTCTCTGCAGTAGTTTATTTGCAGATATCTGTGATTTATGTGCCTAGCACATGGACAAGGAGATACAAACAAACCAAAAACCAGTCCTTTCCCACATTTTATGCCTGCCTTTTTTAAAAATTGACAAATAAATGAGACTATATTTAAAATTCTTTAGTCGTTTTCCAATTCTCCAGATCCCAAGAAGTAATTGAGTAGGTCTCCCATCAACCTGCAGTTATGAGATGCTTTGCTTCTCTATTCACAAACAGAGGCAGCAACCCATCATTCAAGACCCCCAACATCATGTCCAACATGAGCATGTAGGCTAAGAACACCATGAGGAAGCTTGGGGCACCCCATGGGGTTTTCCACCAGCCTCTGAAGCAGCTGAGATGCAAGTGCTGGAGGCAGACTGCCATGGAGAATGGGCCACCTGCCCAGCAGTCTCATCTTCCTATCTCCTGTTTATTCAGTCTGCACGGGACAAAGCCAGAACTTCTCTGTATTTAGAAGGGCTGAGAAACCCTCCAGGCTTCTTGAAAGCTGTGGGAATTGACCTCATTTTTAACAGTGCTTTAAAAAGAAGGAAGTTAAATCCTGTTCCCAACCTCTTAACATCCTTCCAGCTTGTCAGCCACCCATTTCTGCAGCTTTTGATTCACAAGCTTCCAGGCCCACAAGGGACCACAGAATCACAGAGTCATAGGGGTTGGAAGGGACATCAAGAGCTCATCAGGTGCAACCCCCCTGCCCAAGCAGGGTCCCTAGGACAGGGGCTGGAATCTCTCCAGACAAGGAGACTCCACACCCCCTGGGCAGCCTGTCCCAGGGCTCCCTCACCCTCACCAGCAAGAAGTTCTTCCCCACATTGGGGGGAACTCCCTGGGCTCCAGCTTGAGCCCATCGCCCCTTGTCCTGTCCCCACAGACACTGAGCAGAGGCTGCCCATGGCCCCCTGGCTCCCACCCTTCAGCTCTTGAGAACCAGTGATCAGATCCCCTCTCAGGCTTCTTCTCTCCAGGCTGAACAGCCCCAGCTCCCTCAGCCTTTCCTCACAGGGGAGATGCTCCTCAAGAGGCTGCTAAACATTCCCATTCAGATGTGGACATTGAACAAGGGCTGCATTTCCAAGTCCTAGAAGAGTTCAGGAAGGACTATCCACCCAAATTTAACCTGAATCTTTGCATCGGGCTGTATCAACTGCACCTGGGGGTTAAAATCCAGCTGCAGTGAAGTGTTTGAAGTGAAAAGCTGGTGGATACACTGCTTTTAGAGCAGCATCTGCCTTCTATATTGATGTCAGCCCACGGAGGGGTTTATCAACAGCATATAAAGAGTCTGAGGGAGAGAAATTACATGCGAATCAAAATAAAACGGAACAGCCTCCCCTTATCTGCACAGAGCTGCACTAGGCAAGAAATGATAAGCACAGCCAAGATCTCAGCATGTTTCATTAATATCAAAGCTACTGCCTTAGCAATCTTTCAACCAAACTGTAATTTATCCTTTATAACGAATGTGCTTTCACGAGATTAAATAAGAAGCCAGGATTGCTTTAAAGACCATTTGGCTGGTATGGTACCCTCCAGGGTTGGAGCTGACAGTGATCAATTCAGTTTGCTGGTATTTTAGGACTTGAAAAAACAACAGGAAAGCTCATGGTTTAACAGCTGATTTCTTATCTTTAATTGAGTGCTGATGAAAAGGACCAGACTAATCGCTGCCTATCTTCTACAGCATTAACTAGGAGTGGGGGTAGAGAGGCTAAAATTCCTCTAGCATCAGGGTGATTAAAAGGAGGAAGAAGTTTATTGCCTCTTCTCTGCTTCCAGTCACATTAGAGGAGGAATAATACTACATTTCCTATTCATGAAAACTGGGAAAGCCCTTTTCTTTGGCTCTTTATGTTGTAGGATAACTTCCACTGTGAAAATCAGTTTATTTATTTTTCAGTTCTTTGGAAGGATCAAAAGAAAAATGGAAAAAAAAAAGCCATTCAACAAAATTTGGATTAGGACAAAATGTTATTGTCTCTGAGGGTTTTTTTATTTGCAGACAAGAAAGTAAATAAGGAATTCATTTAGCCCTCAAAGTGGTCTTACTTAAAATAAACCCAATTATTTTGACAAAATAAATAAATTTGGGTAAACTCTAAAATGAATGCTGTGGAGAAACAACATTGAAGAGGAAAAAAACCCAAATGTCATCTGAATATTGTGCTCTGAAATGCTGAGAGAAAAACCTTCCACTTTCCTATGATCTTCAGAATGACTTGCAAAGGTCAGCTTTCACTTGTAGGTGGTTTCATTTAGTATCATTCTGCACTATTTGTCCAGAAAAATATGAATCAGGAAAAGTATCTGGTGAGTATGACCTCTCCATGCTGTAAACATCACACACACACACACATGCAATGGATTCATTCACAGAATCACAGAATCACAGGGTTGGAAAAGACCTTTAAGATCATCAAGTCCAACCATTCCCATCCTAAGCTAAACCATATCCCTGAGCACCTCACCTACCCTGTTTTTAAACACATCCAGGGCAGGTGACTCAACCCCCTCCCTGGGCAGCCTGTTCCAGCCCTGACAACTCTTTCAGTAAAATTTTTTTTCTAATATCCAATCTGCCCCTGCCCTGGGGCAGCTTGAGGCCATTTCCCCTTGTTCCATCTCCTGGCCCCTGGCTGAAGAGACCATCACCCACCTCTCTGCACCCTCCCTTCAGGTAGCTGTAGGTGGTGACAAGGTCTCCCCTCAGCCTCCTCTTCTCCAGACTAAACATCCCCAGCTCCCTCAGCCGCTCCTCAGAGGATTTGCCCTCCAGCCCCTTCCCCAGCCTGGTTGCCCTTCTCTGCACTCACTCCAGGACCTCAATGTCCTTCTTATGGTGAGGAGCCCAGAACTGGACCCAGGACTCGAGGTGCAGCCTCCCCAGTGCCGAGTCCAGGGGCACAATCACCACTCCAGCTCTACTGGCCACACTATTTTTGATCCAAGCCAGGATGCCCTTGGCCTTCTTGGCTGCCTGGGCACACTGCTGGCTCATATTCAGCTGACTCATTTTTCAAAAGAAAAGTGATGTTTGTTGGATAACAGTGAATACAATTATTTCTTTGGGGGTCCTTTGATCCCCAGAATCCTTCCAAAAAGCAGGAGGGTGAAGGTGCTGTGTGAGAAACAGAGTGCAGACTGAGGCTTTATCCCAAGGATGATTTGGGGACCCCTCAGAAACTTTGAAGAAAATCTTTGCTGCTTCTCACTGCATCTGAAATCTTTCCATGCTTCAACCCACAGCACTGATTCATTAAAGCTGTGCAAGGACCTCGGGGGACTCTATCTTCAGAAAGCATCTGGATCCCCCAAGAAGATTTGGAAGTCAATTTGTTGTCATTATCATGAACTGTCACAACACAAAGAAACATCTTCAAGCTCCTCTCCATCTCTTCATCATCCCCTGCCTCTTTCTCCCCAGTTCATGCCTGGAAAATTGATTTTAGCCAAATTCAAGAGGGGTAAGACATCTCAGCCATCATTTCCTCCCTGCAAATTTCTCTGTGATTAAAGATCAGGAGAGAGAAGAGCAGGTGAACATCTGGAAGCTGCCACCTGGCCAACCAGCTTTTGCTGACCAACCACCCAACTGGCTGGTGTATAGCCTAAAATTAGGCACTCTGTGTTTCTTGCCAATCCAGGGCATAATGGGGGCAAAAGAAATGGAATTGGCTTGGGAAGAGGGACTGCAATTATTAGTTTATGGCAGGGGGAATCTAGGGGGGACATCCACAGGTCAAGCCAGATGCCTACTGGTTGCAGAGCAAATTGAGAAGTTCCTGTGTTGACTGAAGCTCCCAGAAAACATTTTTCAAATGGAAATACTGACTGATTTCAGGCCCAGCCATGGTTTATGACTGTTGGATCCATACCTGGCTTTTAATGCAGCCAAAAGCTGTTTCTTCCTTCTGTCATGCCTGCTGTCCCAGACAGGAGCTCCACCATCCTTCTTTCACTCCTAACTCTATTGCCTCTATTCCTCCCATTTAGGGAGACAACCATTGACCTAATATGACAAGAGTTAATAGTCTTAAACTAAAAGAGGGTAGATTCAAACTAGGTGTAAGGAAGAAATTATTTAGGTTGAAGGTGGTGAATCACTGGCACAAGTTGCCCAGAGAGGTGGTTGATGCCCCATCCCTGGAGACAATCAAGGTCAGGTTGGATGGGACTCTGAGCAACCTGCCCTAGTTGAAAAAGTCCCTGCCCATGGCAGGAGGGTTGGACTAGACAACCTTTGAAGGTCCTTCCCAACCCAAAGCATTCTGTGACTGTGATTCCTCACATCCTTTTCTTCCTGTTTCTCTTCACCCTGTCTCACTCCACCCTGTCTCCTCTGGTCCACACAGCCATGTGATGCCTTTAACATTAATTTCACCAGCTTGAGACCACTGATGTTGTAACTACACCTTCTGCCTCCAGCTTTCTCCACTTTTACTCACTCTAGAGGTCACTTAACAACTGAGCTGATGATAAAATGGAAAGGGGAAAATACCATATATTCCATTGGTACTGTGCTGGAATCCAAACAAAACTTTTCTTTTTGTTGTTTTCCCAAATATTTTTTTTCCCTTCATTTTTTTTTAAAAAAATATTAACAGTACTAACAACTTGGCTTCTCTCTGTTGTTTTCCTTTTCTCTGAAAAAAAAATAAAAAAAATTTAAAAAATCTGAAAAATGATGAGGAGCTTCAGGAAAACAATACAAACCTCTGAAAGCCAACAGTTTTTCCTCATGACTATACTTTAAAAAAGAAACAAACCCATTTTTACAACCTTTTTTATAAGCTGTCCTTAGCTAAAAAAATCCACCACGTGCAAGAAGCATGCATTTGGCATGCTAAAAATAAACCAGTCTCTTCTGAGACACTGTTAACAATATTTAGAAACACAGATAACCAGAAGGGAACCAGTTTGTTCTAAATGCTGATTGAAAAGCTATTAAAGATGTTCTTTTTTTTTTCTGGTGAAAAATAATTTGAAGGTTCAAACATGCTGTTTGGATCGGTATAGGTGAGTAGATTTGGGATGTGAGGTCCAAGTGAATTGGGAATGCAGAATATTTCTTTCCTTGGAAGAAATAGTAGGATTTATTGATGATGGAAGTCAAGAGGAATGAATGAATTTTGAAGAAAAGAAGTGATATATGATCATGCTTACCCCACATCCTAAGTATCTTGGATGCATGTCAGTCATTGAGGCAATGATGAATGACATGTATGTATGTGGGTGAAGCCCCTCCAAATTCAGAGCCACAACTCATGGAGTGAGACAGGGGAAGTAGATATTGAACTGAAGTTGCTACTCTTTAGAGGACATCACCAACCACTTCAGTGCTGGAGAAATGAGTCTTGCAGGACAGCATGAGGGTCTGGAAGTTAGGCAAGAACTTTCCTTCTCCAGACACTTTGGAGATGCCTCATCCTGGTGTTTCCTTTTCTCTTTCCAAAGTTTGATGCAAGTTCAGGGCAATCATACTTATGGAGAAAGTGAAGGTCAGTGACCACCACCCTCCCTGCCTACAAAGCTAACACAGGAAGGTGAGATTGGTAAAAGTCAACTGCTAAGGCAGGAATTAAAGCTTTGCCTTCTAAGACTTGTTTTGCTGCTTCATGCCATGGTGGCTTGCTAGAAGAGGATTCACAGGTTTTGAGACATCCTTACTATTGGTCAAACAAAAGAAATTCTCTGGGGGAAAGCTCATAAGCTCCTTTGTTGAAAAGGACCAGAAAGGGAAGTGACAGGGAAGGATTTGTAAAGTGGAAAGATTCATCAGTGGCCCTGGAGGAGAATAAAAGGCTGCTTAATCCAATGAGAGAGTGAGAGAGAAGGTTTTTCTTATCCTACTGGTAAGTAATATGAAAGGAGATGAGCTACTGAAGTGGAAAATGATGCAAAAAGAAACAGGCATAAACTGGCAGTGAACAAAGCTTATACTGGAAATGAAGAGATAGCTGCTGTTCTTCAGATGAGTCATGTTTGGGGTGAGTTCCCTGGGAAGGACTGTATGTTTCACATCCCTAAACGATTTTAGGATGGAGCCTCATTAGAGCAAAGAAAGGCTGCATGATTAATGGGGCTAGGAGGGGTGTACTACGTCACTCAGCTTCTGCTGCGTGTTGCACTTTGGAGCTCTGCTGCCATCCTTGTCAGGTCAGTGCCTCTTGATCCCACCTCAGTTTCTCATATGCTGAGGTACTGGAAAAGCTCAGTTTTCCAGCTGGCTACCCACCTCCACTCCAGATCTCAGAAATCATCTCACTTACTCTGGAGGCAACCAGTTCCAAGGACAAGAGAGATTCTGAAACAGTCCAGATTACTCCTTTCTTCCTAGGTACAAAGACACCAACACAGCTCCCTTATGTAATTACTGTGCTCTCACCTCTTGATCTTGAGGCACCCAGCTCATCACTTCTTGAACACAGGCTAAGCCACAGCAGAGCTCAGCGTCTTTCCACCATGACATTCCTGCACCAATAAGGGTCACCTCCTCTAGTTTCCTGATGCATTTCCTGTAAGGCTGTTTTTCTTTACCATCCATCTATCCATCCATCCATCCATCCATCCATCCATCCATCCATCCATCCATCCATCCATCCATCCATTCACAGAATCACAGAACATTAGGAAGTGATCCTGAAAGATCATCTAGTCCAACCCCCTGTCAGAGCAGGATCACCCAGACTAAATCACACAGGAATGCATGCAGGTGGGTTTTAATGTCTCCAGAGAAGGAGACTCCCCAGCCTCTCTGGGCAGCCTGGCCCAGGGCTCCAGCACCCTCAGCATGAAAAGTTCCTCCTGACATTCCCATGGAGCTTCCTCTGCTCCAGCTGCACCTGCTGCCCCTTGTCCTGTCGCTGCCACCCCTGAGCAGAGCCTGGCTCTGGCCTCCTGACTCTCACCCTGTGCACACTGACAGACATTGATGAGCTCACCCCTCAGCCTCCTCTTCTCCAGGCAAAACAGGAGCACTCAAGTGCCCCCCATTCAAATCCTCAGCTTCAGTTGAAGGCAGCCCCAAGGATTCATGGAGCAAAGCCCTCACTGAAATACAGCTTTAGCACCATCTCTCTCAAAACCTGTCTCTCAGAACAATGAGAGAACAATGAGAGACAAGTTTTGGGAGGGGTGGTGCTAAAAGCTGCTTTCAACCACTGCCTTTCCAGGGCTGTGTTGGAGCAGGGACTCAGGTCACCAGCAGATAGTTCCTCCTCATCCAGCTCTGCAGAAACAAGCACTTTGAGAAGGCATTTGGAAACATGTCACTTCACCATCTAACTAGAAGTTACCTGCCTCTCAGAAAGATGCACTGAATGACATGTTCCTCCAAACTCAATCACAATAGGGCAGGTTATAAGGCTTCAAGTCACAAAATCTGATTTATTTCTCATCTCTCTGCATGAGATTTCATCTCAGACCATCTTTACCCATCTCCTGAAGGTAGACTGTGAAATCCTCCAGGCAGGGCATGTGCCTCAGTGTCTGAGGTGTCTGAAGGTTACTGTTATAGTGTGCCCATTCATCTCACAGTTGCTTGGACTGTCCTGAATACTCCCTTACAGCTCTGCCATACTACAGAGCAGTTATATTAGCACAGATTACCATCGTTGCAGAACAGTTGTGCCTTGCAGATCTCCTTTAGCCCTTGAGGGCTGAAATATTGGAGCATGGAAATTGTAGCCATTATCACAAGCCAATATGGCATTCAGGATGGAGCAACTTCTGTTTGATGTCACTGCTGGGGACTTGTGAGGGCAGGAAGCCTTCCACAGAGAGCTTTGTGAATGGGATGCCCCACATGCATCTCTCATCTTGCTCCTTCATCAGTTCTGCTTGCCCACATGAGCCTGCTCAGCTATCCCAACATGCTGCAGGTTGCTTTGGTGGAGGAGCAAGGAAAGGAGAGGCACATTTGGGTCATGCCTGCTCACTACCCAGACTGTATCTTTGGGGTGCAACAAGGGCTATTCTCCTGCTACTTTGCCTGTGCCTCATCCCTCCTCTCCTTCCCCCCTCCAAGTCTCAATCCTGACTTCAGTGCAAGCAGGACATGCATGTGGAGAACACATTAAAACCATCTGCGAGGCTGCTTGGCAGCTGGATAAATGCAAACACGGTCTCGAGGTGTTTATCTAGGGGTATGGAATATAAATCAGCTCGACTTCTTCTGGCACTGTGCAAGGCACCAGGGAGACCACATTTGGAAGACGGTGTGCAATTGTGGTCACTCTATTACGGGAAGGACATTGGGTGGATTGGAAACAGGCAGGGAGGAGCAACCAAAAAAGAAAGAAATGACCCAGCATTTTGGGACAGGAGGGGGAGAAAGGAGGTGTGGAGGGCCAGTGCCTCTCTATGGGGGTGTTTGGTGGTGCAAATGCACTGCAAAGCTGGCTGAGAATGTGTGTGTGAGTGCCTGCATATGGATAGGTATAGAGCTATAGGTGGGTATGCCTGGAGGAAGAGGCACGTCTTATTGTCCATCTGTGCTGTGCAGTGCAGAGGGATCATGTGTCTGTCTGTCTGTGTGTCTGTCTCTCTTGGGGAAAGACCCTCTGCTTGCATCCCAGAGTGTTTGCATGGGTAGGTGAGGCTGTGTCTCTCAATGGAGGTGTGCACGTCTCTGACATCTCTGTGTCAGAGGGGAGCACAAGAAGATGGATGGAAGGAGGAATTTGGGCAACCTGGTCTAGGGAAGGGTCTCTCTGCCCATGGCAGGGGGGATTGGAACTTGATTATCTTTAAGGTGCCTTCCAGCCCAAACCATTCTGTGATTCTATGGAAATAAGGTGGATAATTAGTACTGTGGTTTAGCCATTCCTATGTACTGTTGTTCACCCTTTCTCTGTGTTACTTTACATAACACTGGGACCATTTATGCTTATCATAACTCCTGAGACTCATTCCTCCTGTGCATTGCAAGACAGCTGCTCAGCAGACAGTTCTCAATGGAAGTGGAAGCCCTTTTCAGGTAGAGACCAGCTGTTGGTATTTCCAATCTCTTTTTACCTCTAATTCTGGCACGACCAGCAAGTAGCCATCTATGAAGAGCTACAAGCCCTCACTAGTCATCACAGTCTGCTGACTCAGTGCTGGATGGGTTGGGTGGGAGATGACATCTCTGTGTAGGGTCTTAGTGCTCTTTTCACCCATCCCAGAACCATACATGCAATGAGAAAACCCAGGCTTGACCAGGATTCACTGATTGCTCCTGTAGTAGTCAATACAATGGGCCAGAGCCCATTTTCAGGCTCTTCAAGCCCAGCAGGGCTCATATCCATCAATCTGAGCTCCCACTCATGCATAGCCCAGAAGAACAGTCTTGTCTGTGCTGCTGTCTTGAAAGATCTCCTGGCCTACTGGGGCAGTGACAGCTGTCCCAAGCCAAAAGAGTGCTGGGATCATGCAAGGGATGGTTTGGTTATCTGCAGGACAGTATTTGGCCCAATGATCTGGTCCCTCATCGTTGAGCCACAGGGACTGAGAGCAGAAACAGAGAATCAAGAAAACCCCAGGAGATGTAGGGTTTATAGACATGATTAAGGAAAATTCTGAGTGACCTGGATGCCTCTACTTCCCTTTATTTCTAGGGCATCTGAGGCTACTCACAAGCTCTGAGGATATCCTGGCAGGCTGGGGATGGTGCTTGAGTCTCTGGAGAGAAAACCAAGCTCAGATCCTGTGCTAGGGCTTGGGTATAGGTCCTTTAGGGACAATGGAGCCATAAACTCAGATGGGCAACCCACACACCTTGGGTAAACACACACGGCATCTCAACTAAAAATAACCCCTTTTCCCTAGGAAATATGTTTATTTATTAAAAAAACAAGACATTTTGAGGCAAGCTGCAACACCTAGGACTCTGAGAAAGGATTGCCCATGGCCTTTACTAATAACAGGTCTGTGTGAAAAAAAAATCTCTCTTCCCCCCCACAAAATGTCCCATCTCCTTTTCCAAACCAGGCTAAGACAGACTTTTAATTCATGGGTGAAAAAAATAATAATAATAATAAAAAAAAATCAGGTCTGATGGCTTATGGCTGGGAATTTCACTTCATCACCTTCCAGGTTTAACTTTGGGGTGGCATCAGGCTGCCCACCATGGATGAAATGAAATGTTTATATACGTAGAGGAGAAATTTTAGGGTTTCCTGTTCTTTCTGAAAGGCTTTCATGTAGAGACTAAATTTAAACAAAAAAAAAGGGGAGAAAAAAAAAGGAGAGAAAAGAAGAAAAGAAGGTGAATGCTTGTGAGGACAGGGTTTAATTTGGGGGGTTTTGTTTGAATTTTTATGGGGTCTCTGTCCCTCAGTGCCTTAGCCAAAAGTGGCTGATGAGGAACATGCCTGGCTGTGTGGAATCACACTGATCAGGCTTAGTCTGGTCTCTCCATGGTCCATGTGGGGCTGTGCCCACATCATCCTCTAGATGAGTCCATGGAATGTCCTCAGACTCAGAGATATACCTGGAGGTGGCCAAAGGGAGATGGCACTATGTGATCTGTTCTAAGAGGACAGAGACTCACTGTCCACTAGCTAGTATAAACCTAAAAGTTAACATTTTAAGGGGGTGAAAAAGGGGAAATTGGAGTTTTTGCACATAAACCATGGTTCATTATTGCTGAAGAAAGTTTAGAGTTTCATTTTCTTTTTACCTTTTTGTTTCTTAGGACTTTCCTTTGGACTATCAACCCTGGTAGCAATCACACATGTGCAGCCACATGTTCCTACTCTCTGGAAACGCTTGGTACTCACCCTGAGGTTCCTTAGTCCCTAATGCAGCTCTTGAAATGCAGCTCTTGGAATGCAGCCTCAACACACATCTAATTAAATTGCATCTCACTTATTTCAACCGAGCAAGATATTGCTCAACTGTGGCAGCAGATGACATATTTGAATGCTCCACTTGATAGATAATTGCCTGGTCCTTCAGGGCATGAGCCAGGGATGAGAAGAAAGTTAAAATCAAGAAAGGTAGTGAAGTTCCCTTCCAGTCTCTAGAAGTCTCCTTCCAACTAATGTCTTCCTGCAAGGTGAGAGAAGGAACAGCAGCTATCAGCCCAAGATGAAGCTTTAGTGCTGATCCATGCTACCTCTCATCCTTTAAGATCCATGGATATCTCTGAAATTTGGATTTTTGCCTTTTTTAAATGTTGGTTGGATGAATATTAGAGTGGGGGGGAAAAAGTCAAGTTGCAGTGCTGAACTGTGGGAGAAATCAATGCACCTGAGATAAATCAGTGCATCTGAGATAAATCAATCAGTGCCCTCACTAAACGGAATGGGAACCTGCCAGGTTACACCAAGAAAAGAACTGGCCCATGAAGGGCACTCAACAGTGAGATGGGCAAAAGAGGAGAAGAACACAGGTACCCCTTGCACTGCAGGAAATTTCAGATGTGTTTTCCTCCTTTCAAAACAAAACCAGAGAGGCTTTAAAGCAAGGGCAATGACGAGGGTTTTGATTTCCAGTCAAGTGGGATTTGTCCAAAGATTTTCCTCAGCTTCTGTCCACCTGGATTTGAATCTTTGGAGCCTCACCAGGACAAAAGGAAATGTGGTTTGTGGCTTGTGCCCTGGCTGAAGAGTAAGGAGATGAGAACCCAAACCTTGGCTCTGCCACAGACTCTCCTTTGAGATTGGAGGCGAGGCGTTGAATATCCCCATGCGTCAGCTCCCAAGAATGAGGACAGCAGCCCTACCAAGCTTTCATGCCAGCTTACGTGATAGTTCTTTCTATCTAAAGCATCTTTTTAAAAAAATTAAGATTCAAGGTGCCCCAAAATTCCCTCACTGCTTCCAAAAACACAGCTCGTTGACTATGATCATAAATCATAACAGTGCTGCAATCACAGCCAGGCAGAGGCAGGATCCAAGCAACCCTCTGCTGGGTGGTATCTGGCAACTTGTGATGAAGGGGGACAGGCATGGGTCAAAGATGATTGCAGGATAGGGTCTGACAGCATGAAGTGGGTGCATGCAGCCCTTGCTGTGAAGTGGGGCTGCATGGGAGCAAGAGGGGAATTGGGGATAAGTCAACTCGGGTTTCCAGAATCTCAGATGTTCAGGAGGTAAGGCTCAGTGCAGTACTGCTTACACCAACATCTTTCTTTCCTGGCACTGCTGCTTTCCCTGGGATGGCCCTCTTGTTTATGTGGCTGCATGATGAAACAGATCAGGAAGCCATCTGAAAAACAAACCTCTTCCAAAAAGGCTCTTTCTCAGGTCAGTCAGTTGTGCCACTGCTCTTGCCTAGACTTGCACGCTCAGGGGGGGATCTGAAATAGCAAATGAAGTCATGCTTTTGGTGATAAGCTGGCCTCTGTGTAGACACACAGGTCCTTAGCACCATGACTCAGCTCTGCTCAAGCCTTGTTAGCTAAGCTAAGACCATGAGTCTTCTGCAGGGGCTGTCTGCAGAAGTGCACACCCCTAATTCTCACAGCCTAGAGACCCAGGAGAGGGAAGTATCCCTGTGCACCCACAGCAATGCATGCATCTCTCAAGGTCCTCTTCTGACCCCACCCTCAAGCTATAACATAGAAAGTTTAGGGGATGCAGGACAAAACCCCAAAGCAGAGATGTGCCAGCCAGACCTCAGGCTGCACAGCAGTCGTCCCTTGTTGCAGAGCCTGAGTAAGCATCCAGCGTGAAGCAGCTCTAAAGCAGCCATGGGGTCAAAGGCCTCTTGTCCTATGATCTCTGTGGTTAAGAGTTTCCCTGGAGAGATGGGACTTTCAAGTGCAAAGCCACTCTTTGCTGACTCGAGCAAAGTCTTTTAAGTGGGAACTTTCTGCTTTCCCAAACATCACTGGGCTGTCTGCAGGGGTGTCCCACAGTCACATGCTCCATGCTGAAGGCTACTACCATGATCCCAGAAGGATACTGGTTCTACCAGCAGACCATGACACTGGGCAGCTGAGATCCAGCTCTTGCACCAGTGGTTTTTGGTACCTTCAGACACAGTGAAGCTGAACTAATGGAAAAGATTTGAATTTCCCTTTTCAGCTTTGTCACAGTAGACAGTAAAACATTGTTTCTGGGAGGTCATAACAGATTTCAACTCCTCCCAGGCAGAGCTCATAGTGAGTCTTGTCCCTCACAGGTGACTCTTAAACAGCAAACAAATTAGAAACAAAGAAGTCTTGTCCTGTGATGACTGTAATGTTCTTTCCATATGATCTCCTCAAAATTGCTGCCTCCTTGAGGGCCTGTCCTTTTCTCTTCTCTGGAATGGCAAACCCAGCACAGATTTGAACATCCAAGATAAGGAGAAACAACTTTTGGGGAGGAAAAATGAAAAAAGGAGAGACAACATGCAAAGCTCCTCTTCTTTTCCAATGTAAAAGACAGATTAATTACTCAGATCTCCCTTTAACTCCTTTTCCAGCTCTGTACCAGCTTCACTGCAGTTAGGTCCTTACCAGTGTTTAATAACTGAGCCTTGAAGTCTATGGGGAGGAAGAAATTCTCCCAAGGAGCCTGCACACTGCTGACTTGTGATCTGAAATCCCCTGGGCAGGACTAATCAGAGGAATTGTCCAACCTTCAGCCTTCCAAACCAGTGTGAGGTCAGGTCAGCCATGGCTTTGTCTAGCCAACTCTTGAAAACCTTTGAAGATGGAGATCCCACCACATGTGGTGCGAGACTACCCTGTGAGGATGCACACCCCCATCATCAGTAACCATATCATACTGCAGTGGAAGTGTCAACTGGTCCATCTAAATCAGCAATCCTTGTTTTAATCTGTGATCAACATCTGGAGACAGATGGGAGGGAGATGACACCCCAAAAAGAAGCTCTTCTCCTGTCTGCCAGCTCTAGACATTCAAGCCCATCAGTAATCCACCTCTCCTGCACAAGACCATCACCAACACTGTGACCACTTTGGCTAAGTTCATAATGGCCCCAGTGACCATGACTTTTATTTAAGAGTGACTTCTTCATCTGAAGTTCACTGTGCCACTGTCACACCACGTGAAACCACACCTCCCTACCCCCTTTTGCAAGGCAGATCGTTTGACCTTGAAGTTCTCCAGGAGGTCATTAAAATAGCTCTGGTTTAGTACATACAGACAGGACAGAGTGTGCAAACTTTCACTGTCTCATGTATGCCCCTCATGGCCATTTATCAACCCTATGGGGATGCTTTATCCCATCTAGATGACTTCTAGAAGCTAAATTTAACACAGGTAGATTGAACCAGGAGTGCACGTTGCCTCCTGCACTGCGTATCTTGAACCTGGGCTTGTTTCTTTTTGTGGTCACTTTTATTATTGTCAGAGGGTTTTTTGGGGGTTTTTTTTGCTAGTTTTGGTAGTTGTTTCTTTTACAAAAATATATACATTTAAAGGCACTAAGTGTACCTGTTCCCTTTTGTCCTTTGAACACCAGCCAAACCGTTTCAGGCCAAAGGTTGCACTGCTCCCTGTGATCAGCAAACACACTTCTCAGTGGGGTTTGCCCCACCTCTCATATAAAATAAGTCTGCTCTGCTTTGTCAGAATAATTCATCTGACAAACTCCATGGGCAGGGGCTGAGTCTCTAGCCTTGATTTCAGGAGGCATGGGGAGCTGCCAAGAGAGGCAGGAGCATGGCTGGCTGCCACGTGGTAGATCTTGCAAAGAGATGAGGTCCTCTGTGTATCTGATGTGAAAACCATCACTCTGCTGTGCCAGCAGGCAGACTGGTATAGATACAGTGGCACATCAATGTTATGGGCTACTGTTAGACCTCTCTGCCTGCCAGGTCTTGCAGAGACTAAATAGAAATACATTGTGAGGGACAACTTGGTCCTACACCACTAAAACATCCAAAGGCAAGACAGATAGAGAATGTGCAGGGGTGGTAACACAACCCAGGTTCTCCATGGCAGTTAAAAGAGTTCTCCTGCCACCCAAGTGGGTGCTCATCAGAAATACTCTGAGTGATATCATAAGTGACTGCCAGAAGGCTTGGGAAGGCCACCCAGGAATTATAATGCTCCAAGCCACAACCATTTTGCCCCCATAAATTCTGTCTGCAAGTAGAGGCTGGTGCCTCTTAATTGTAAAGATCATGTTGCCCTTCCCAGGCTTTTTCTTTTGGGTCTCTAGTGAGGGAAGAGGCAATGGGATGAGGTCTTCCATCTGCCTGAGAAGAGCACAGACCTTGGGTGTCCTTGGGTGATCAGCACAAATAGCAATCAAGCCCCAGTTTCTATATTGTCAAAGGAGAAAAGGACTGGAACCAGCCACTTTTCACCCTGGTTTATAAAACCTTTGTGCAAAAACCAAGCCTCCAAGTCTTAGCCAAGAAATGAACTGCACTGAAGCTAACATAGTACAGATTACAGCCTTTTGTTGGGTCACTTCTCACCCCATAAGAGGATCTAAAACTAACCATCTCCTCCAACTCCTGCAGCGTGCAGGAGCAGACAACACTGCAAAAAGGAGATTGAGTTAGTTTGTTCACAAATACCCTGCAGCATTCCTGCTTTGTGTGTCCAAGGGCATCTGTAGTCTAAAATCTGTGGATGGCAGCTCTTCTGCTAAGTGGGAAGATACTTTCCAAATTTCAAAGTCCTCTCTCTGCAACCATCAACTCTTCAGACCATCAACTCTGCTGACTTGCTGCCTTGTTTGTGAAGTGCTAGAGTGAATTTCTGGAGTTAGGGAGGCTCTGCAACATCTTCTTTCACATCTTAGAATCATTGAATCACAGACTGGTTTGGATTAGAAGGGACATCAAAGACCATTTAGTTCCAACCCCCCTGCCAGGTTGCCCAAAGCCCCATCCCACCTGGCCTTGAACACTGCCAGGGAGGATCTTAAGAAAACGTTTCTTAGCAAAGGATGAATCAGAATTCATTCTGCTTTTGGATTAGTTGACTTCTTGCAGATTAATTTGATCTAACTACCTATTGCTAATTGCTTGCCTTGAGTCTTTAAAGCATTAAATATACTACTGGGAGTACTGACATCAAGATGATTCCTCCTCCTGGATTTGGGATTAGACAGAGATATGTTACAGAGGATGGAGCAACGAGCCTGAGTTTTATTGCTTGGGCAGCTCAGGATAGCATTGTCCAAAGCCATGAGATGTCTAAATGATGGCACATGAGGTTTTTTTCTGTTCCAGTCCATGACAGAGCTTAGGTAACCAGGCTGGTGAAGGGGCTGGAGGGCAAATCATGAGAGGAGCAGCTGAGGAAGCTGGGGATGTTTAGCCTGGAGAAGAGGAGGCTGAGGGGAGACCTTATCACCACCTACAACTACCTGAAGGGAGATTGTAGAGAATTGGGTGATGGTCTCTTCAGCCAAGTAACAGGAGACAGGACAAGAGGAAATGGAACAAAGCTGCACCAGAGCAGGTTCAGATTAGGTGTCGGGGAAAAGTTCTTCCCTGGCAGAGTTGTGGGGCTGTGGCACAGGCTGCCCAGGGAGGGGGTTGAGTCACCATCCCTGGATGTGTTTAAAAAAAGGGTAGATGAGGTATTTAGGGATATGGTTTAGCATAGGGAATGGTTGGACTTGATGATCTTAAAGGTCTTTTCCAACCTTGTGATTCTGTGATGATGGCCTCAGCTGTAGAATCAAGTGTCAAAATAGGACCAAAGTCCTTTTTGCAAAGCCCTGTGAGTTGATTCCTTTGCTCTACCAAAATGACCATTGCAAACACCCCAAAGTGGGATTGTCAGTCATATGCATCTCCCCAGTCCTACCAACACTGCTGCTGCCAGGGAGCAATGCTAAATGCTGACAGCCTCTTAGAGAACAGTTAGAAAATAGGGTGTGTGAGCAAGACCAGCTGGTGGATATCAGCAGATCCCAAGGTAGGCAGGTGGTCTATAGTACAACAGAAGGAAATGCCTTTGCACATATGGTTTTTAATGAGGTGTTAATTGGGCACTGGGTGAATAGGACAAAGAAGCAAAAGAGGATGTGGCTTGAGGTTTTGGCTGATGCAAAGCCAGAGGCCTGGAATAAAATGAAAGCTGGGCCTTTATGGCCCTTTGCTGTCATTTCCAACAGGAGAGGGACACCAGGTGGGCAGGCAACTCTACTTTAAACCCACAGCTGGATCTGGGCACCTTTTCCTCTGCTGGTGATATCTCCAGGTACTCCCACAGTGCTAGCTGTGGGAAGAGAGACCCCTGAGATGCAAGATGCATTATCCCCTTTTTTCAGGCAGTAGAAGGATATGGCACAGGACACCCACATGGGACTAGCTGGGTGGGTGCAGGGTCCCTCAGCACACAGCCTCAGTACCAATAATTAACACATGTGAAATTGATGAAAGAAACCAGTGGGGGGGTGGTTACTTTGCTACCCACATGAGAGAGCTTTCTCCCTTCCTTCTCCCTCCAGCACTACATCTGGCAGTGATTTTGTAGCCCAAAATAGAAAGTGGAAGAAAGAGACTTAGCTGAGCTTGGGCCCATTTGAGGAGAATAGAGAAAGAGTGTGTCTGAGGGAAACAGAACAGAGGGGTTGGAAGGATGCTTTGTTTTCCATGCCATTGGTGTCTCACTGCAAAGGACCTTGGGGGAACCACTGTTTGATGCTATCTCCCACGCTTTGCCTGGGCTTTGGGTATAGTGATAAGGATTGTAAAACCTATGACTTGCATCCTCTTGAGTCCTTGGCATCTGGAGCTCTGGAGCAGGGGAAAGAGGCTGTGTCAACTTTGCTTTCCAACACCTTGTGTGAAAGATCTTCCTCACAGCCTAACCAGAAAAACCAGTTGTCTCCAGCTACCACCCTCACATGTTCTGAACTCTTTGTATGGGGCTGAGGGGAAGGGCTGGGGCTGAGCAGAGAGGGACAGGGCCCCTGCCACAGGGTCTGGGTTGGAACACTCACCATGCACCTTGGGCACCTTGGCTTTCAGGTGTCGTTCACACTTGGCCTTGGCTTTTAGCAGGAGGAAGATCTGCTCCTCTTTGGTGATGACATCATCAGCATCCACCTGCAGCAATGGGGAGAAATGAGGTTAAACTTCAGCATGGGAAGAGCAGAAGCACACAGACTACCCAGATAATGCAATCTGAATGCCAAAATCTCCTTTGCATCAAGTTTCCTCCACCAGCCTTGCCTTGTGTATCTCAGTTTGCACATCAATTAATGTCCCAAGCCACACCTCTTAGAAGATGACTCTATGTACATGGCAAAGGAAGAGCATGCTGCCATCACTCATGTCATACACATACACACAGAGGAAAGAGGGAATTGCTGGGGTGGTCTGTCCCAGCTTGCACAGTTCCAAGGGGGAAAAAACCCCCATTCTAGTAAATAATATTGGCATAGCATTTTCAAAAAGCAGAGTTAAATATAATAGGGAATGGCAAAGCAACGCTGTGTTTCCTGACATCCTCCTCTTGTTAAATACTACAAGGACTTAAAAGTACCAAGGACTCAAGTCTTCTTAAGAATTGCAACTTGCCCTCATCAGTGCAGTGCTGTTTCCACCCCAGGGTGAAGGCCTTCAGCCACGTGGCATCAGGCTCCATAAATCTCCTACCTAAATCAAAGACTATGTGCAGAAGGGGCTGTCTCAGGCAGGGCTGTGGGCTGACATCATCTGCTCCACAGAGCCTGAAGGCTCAGGGAAAAAAGAGTCTGTGAGCATCACCCTGGGAAGACTGGATTTCTCTTCCTGTAGGTCTCCAGAGATCAAGGGACAAGAAGAGAAGGAACAGGGAGGGTGTATTTACCCTCCTCTGCTGATATGGGCTGATGCTCAGTCCTCAAAAGACTGGTCATAAAAAAGTCTTGCTTCACAAAGCTGGTACATCCCATCAGGCACGGCTGGCTGCGGGAAGCTGGGCTACAACTGTGGGGAAGACTTGTTCTGTGAATCCTTTGATTGTTGTAGCATACAGAGCTTTGATCTCATGCAGTATGGCTGCTTTAATCTTTAATCTTGTGCCTCTTGGGTGTCCTTGCTCAGACATCCTGCTTAGCTTGTGTGTCCATCGAGAACCAGTCCCACTGTCAGGTAAAGCCTGAGATCAGTGAGAACTTTCTCCCAGCTCAGCTTGGCAGCAATGGATGGAAATGTCACTGTGCCCAGGGAGAAGGGGGGAGAGACTCTGCAGGCCCCAGGGGCAGGGAAGGGGGCAGGAGGAGAGAGAGATGCCCCCGCAGCCCCTGGAGAAGCCCCTGGGGGAGCGGGTGTCCCCCCGCAGCCCAGGGAGGATGCTGATGGAGCAGAGACCCCCCTGCAGCCCCAGGAGAGGCCCCACGCCGCAGCGGGGGGAGACCCCTGGCAGAGGCTGTGCCCCACGCTGGGGCAGCTCCTGGCAACACCTGCAGCCCCTGGGGACAGAGAGAGGCCCTGCTGGGCTGGTGACCCCCTGAGGGGGGATAAGGCCCCTCTCTGCCCTTATCTCTGCTCCTCAGCCTCTCAGTATCTGTTTTCCCCCCTGCCCAGCTGAGAAGGGCAGCGATGGAGCAGCTCTGGTGGCATCTGGCCTCCAGCCAGGGCCCAACCACCACAACTTGTAAAAGTGTAACGTAAGCAAGAAGGGCTGTGGGACTGGCTTTATACAAAGCAACATTTTTAAAAGCTTTTTTTTTTAAACTTGTATTGATTATGCTGGTGAGACTGGCCACTGTAAATCTGTAATGCAAAACCTTGGGTAGAGCTCCACATCCTGTTGGATGGAGCTGACCTACACCTCAATACATGGTACAGGCAGGCTAAAGAACCAAATCAAAACTTTGTGAGGCCAGCAGTGATCTGCAGATGAGAAGAAAACCTGTCAATAAGTTGTAGAACCTGCCCATGGAGGTGGCTGCTCATTTCAAACCCTCTGCAGCACAGACTCCCCAAAACCACTACTATTCAGAATCAAGGTTCCTTCAATCATTTGAAGTTGACACATTTTGGACAGCAAGTAAGATAAACCAGCTGAAGGCCAATTAGTTCTCAAGCAAGGCTTACTGCAAATGACATAATGAGGGTTAATGAAATCCAGCTTAGAAGTAAACTTGGATTTCCCAGTGTGCTCCTATGGAGAGGGAATGGATGCTGGAGCAGCTGGTGTGGCCGTGGACACACAGATGGATAGCTACATCTGATAAGAGGATTTTGAGTAACACAGAAGTTAGCTTTTCATGTCCTTGGGAAAAAAAAAAAGCCCTTCAGAAGTGGGAGCTGGTTTCAAAAGCACATTAACTTTAATGCAAAACAAAGCCGTCCCTTTCCAGATGTTTGGCCTGTCCACACTGAAGGCTACAGCCCACGTTTCAGCTATTTCACTGGGCCAAATCCTGCTGCCATTTCTATCTGCAAAACCCCTGATTGATTCCACCAAGGCTGGAGGAGTTAGTCTGGATTTGTAGTGGCCAGAGGAGAATCTGACCTCAGGCGTTTTGAACGATTCATTCCCCTGCACGCTTAGGCCTCAGGCTACTTTGGCTGTGCTCTGAGACTAGGCCAGCTCCCAGCCCAAGGGATGTATTTGCAGATTCAACATCTCATTCCTCTTTTACCAAGAGCCTCTGCCACAATCCCACCCATTTGCAACCCAGTGCCTCTGATCCTCCAGACACTCGGTAAGCAACAGAAAGGACCAAACTTCATCTGTGCTTCCCTTACTGGCTGACTGAAGACACCCAGGATGAGATTTCCCAGCTGAGATAACCACCCAGAATGCCTCAACGGTCACTGAGCATTTAGAGTCACAGATCAGCTGAAATTCATTCCATCCTCAAGCTACCACCTAAAATAAATCAGGTCAGCTGTGAGGAGGTGGTTTGGGGGTTGTTTTTTTCTTTTTCTCCTTCCCTTTCTTGTTTTTCTTTAGGCAGTTGGAGGTTGTAGGTCATGTCATTGGTGCTGTGGAAGAGTTGTAGGGTTTAGGAGCAGAATGTTTGCTGGCATGAGCTCTGGGGGCAAGAGAAGCATCTGAGGGAGGTCAAAAATAGCATCTCAGACAGGTACATCTTCCAAATCCAACTATTTGGAGGTACGAGGTCATTGTGCTCCTACAGAAATGAATCACTCTAAAAGAGCTGAGAGCAAGTCCCCTTTCATGAGCTCTCCCTGAGTTGCTTCAGCATAAATTCCTGCACTGAGCTTCCTTGGCATCAAAGTTCTTACAATCCCAAGGGATGCAGCCAGGCTGGGCTCTGCACAGGTAAGTGCAGAAGGATGGCTTTGCCATTCACTCCTGCCCTTACTGACTGGGTGTAGCTAGAAGGGTTGAGGGCTCCTCCCTGGTATCCCCAGTTTTGCAGTCAAAACCCAACTGCTGTTCTTGCTTGATGTTTATCACATCTTCCCAGTGCTGCCAAGGAAAAATAAAAGAGTAAAATAAAAAAAGTTAATTTTGGGAAAAAGATCTAAGGGTGGGTTTGGTGTTTTTTCCCTCCCCCTTGTTCAGAGAAAGCAGAAGGGCAGGGTAGGAAGCAAGCCAAGCTGGGAAGAGTGAAATGACAATGCTATCCAGAGGCTGTTAAATCAGTTTGGGTTCAGCTTCCCCCCTCTGCCCCCCCCCCTTTCTCCTGTCCCCAGAGGAGCCCACGGGGTAATTATGATAATGTTTTCTGGTATTTCCATTTCATTGGCTGATCTCCCAGCCACTAAAGTAAACCCCAAATCTCAACGGGGAGGTCATATTCATCCTTGTTTATGGGACTCATTTTCAGAAATAACACTATACTTTTTGTGAAACTTCCCTGGCAGCAGCTCAAAAAAATAGCTGGAGGCAAACAGATTCCTTGGTCGGGGTTGAGAGCATCACAGCCGCTCGACGGGCCCATGGCAAGGGGAGGCTGGTGTTCCTCATCTTGGACCAGGTGTGAAGGAGAAAGGGGATGCTGGTAGGAGAGGGGTTCAGGAGAAAGGATGGAAAATTCTGGAAGGAAAAGGGAGGCGGGTCCCAGGAGTATGGGGAGAAGGTGGGGCACAGGTGGAGCTGGGCATGCAGGTCGCATGTCAAACCAACCCTGCTGATGGGGGTGAGAACCTCTGTCCTTTTGTGAGGAGTGAACCTGAGGGATCTATTGAACCATCAAATCAAGCAACCTGTGGCTGGACTCAGGGAATCATAGACTGGTCTGGGTTGGAAGGGACCCCAAGGGTCCCAGAGCTCCAACCCCCTGCCACAGGCAGGGACACCAACCTCCAGGCCAGGAGCTACACAAGGGTGCCCAGGGCCCCAGCCAACCTGGCCTGGAACACCCCCAGGGACGGGGCACCCACCCCCTCTCTGGGCAGCCCCTTCCAGCCCCTCACCACTCTCTCTGCAAAGAACTTCCCCCCCCCATCTCTCCTCTCACCCTTCCCTCCTTCAGCTTCACTCCATCCCCCTTGTCCTGCCATTATCTACCCTTTTAAAAAGTTGATTGCCCTCCTGTTTCTCTGCTCCCTTCAGGTACTGAAAAGCTGCAATGAGGTCCCCTCACAGCCTTCTCTTCTCTAGGCTGACTCAATCTTGAAGGTCTCTTCCAACCCAAGGGATTCTATGAATATAAAGCCATAAGCCAAGTCCTTTTTCTGCAACTGCAATTGAATGAGGGCATGAATGGAAAGGAACTTAAATTAGAGCTTCATTCCAGCCTTTCTGATGGAGCAACCCTTCTCCTAAACTCTGTAAGGGTGGGTTAAGACAGCTGTAAGCATTAGGACATTAGTCTAACCAAGTCTAGTCTAACATCAAACCTTCAGCAGGCACAGGGGACCACACCTCTAATGATATCTGAGCATCAAGCTGGGCTGAAGGCCTCATGGTATTGACCCCAGGCATGCAGACAAGGGTGGCACAACTAAATAATGATAGAGCAGGGATTCAGATGTCTTGGGTGGTATCTATATAGCCTTCACTGTAGGCTGAGCCAAAACTGGGGCAGTCAGGAACTTGTGGCAATGGGAAATTGCTTGGAAGCAGAAAAAGGTGGCAACAGGGGGTGGTCTAGAATTGAGATCCTCACCACTATTTTTTATAAATGGAATTGCCTCCCTTTAGATGAGAGAGTATGGATTCTCATGGTTATTTTGGGGTCAGGTTTAGATATCTAGTGTGTCTAGTGTTTGTACAAACCCTGCATCTCCCAGCCACTGGTTCCTTCTGGTTTACTCAAGTCTAGATAAACCCTGGCAAGTATAGGAGGATAAGGGATTTGTATGAGCTGTCTTGGACAAAATGCACCCTGTGCATCCTCTGTTACTGTGTCTGCTGCCACTTCTAGAGCAAAGAAGGATCTGCCAGGCTGCAACTCAACCAGTGAGTAACCGTGCCCCATGTCTGGCTGTAGTTCATAGAGTCATAGAATTGTAGGGGTTGGAAGGGACCTCCAGAGATCATCGGGTCCAACCCCCCTGCCAAAGCAGCTCCCTAGGACATATCACTCAGGCATCCAGGCAGGTCTTGAATCTCTCCAGAGAAGGAGACTCCACACCCCCTGGGCAGCCTGTCCCAGGGCTCCCTCACCCTCACTGGGGAAAAGTTCTTCCACATGTTGGTGTGGAACTTCCTGTGCTCCAACTTGCAGCCATTGCCCCTTGTCCTGTCCCCACAGACACTGAAAAGGGGCTGCCCATTTCCCCCTGCATCCCCTGCTTCAGATAATTATAAACTTTAATTAGGTCCCCCCTTAGTCTTCTCAAGGCTGAACAGCCCCAGCTCCCTCAGCCTATCCTCATAGGGGAGATGCTCCAGGCCCTTCAGCATCTTCGTAGCCCTTCTCTGGACTCTCTCCAGGAGATCCCTGTCCTTTTTATACCAGGGAGCCCAGAACTGGACACAATAATCCAGGTGGGGCCTGACCAGGGCAGAATAGAGAGGGAGGATCCCCTCCTGTCACCTGCTGGCCACACTCCTCCTGATGCCCCCAGGATCCCATTGTCTCTCTCAGCCCCAGGACACACTGCTGGCTCATGGCCACCCTGTCACCCACCAGCACCCCCAGGTCCTTCTCCACAGAGCTCTCCTCCAGCAGGTCATCCCCCAGCCTGTACTGATACAGACAGTTGTTGCTTCCCAGGGGCCAGACTCTCCACTTGCTTTTGTTGAATCTCATCTGGTTTCTCCCTGCCCAGCTCTCCAGCCTGTCCAGGTCTCTCTGGATGGCAGCGCAGTGTCCTGCCTGTCAGCCACTCCTCCCAGCTTTGTACCATCAGGTAGTTGCTGAGGGTGGATGCTGTTCCCTCATCAAGGTTGTCAATGAAGATATTAAACAGGACTGGACCCACCACCGAGCCCTGGGGAACACCACTAGTCACAGGGCTCCAGTCAGACTCTGCTCCAAAGAGCAAGAAACATAGGTCCTCTTGTGATTTGCTGGATTTGCACTTGTTGGGTTCAGACAAGGGTTGGGAACCCACTCCTCAACTCTGGAAGCCAGTCTGTCAGGCAGAATATATCCCTTACCCTCCCTAAAAACTGCTCTGGACTTGTGGCTGGACCATTGAGGGTCTGGCACTTTATATTTCAGTGCTGGTTTACAGCATCTCCCTCGTGGAGAGACAGAGCGGAGTAAATACAGATAAACAGTGTTTATTCTCTTCTAATTTGGGCAATGCTGGATTTGCCCACTGTCCACATAATCTAATTACCTTCCTTAATTTCCTGCTACCTCCATGCTTCTTAACCTCCACCTGCCTGCATGTTATCAGTGCCTTGGCATCAAAAAACCCCATCCAGAAACCACAACAACAAAATCCATTGAGGGTGATTTGCTGCAAAAACTGGAGGGCAAGAGTAGTGAGTGGTACTTGCTGTGCCCTGAGGGATTTAATTTAACTGAATAGGCATTATTTCCAACATTAGGGGAAAAATTGTGGTTTGAAACCTATTTCCTTTCAGGTTAATGCTGGAAAGATTTAAAAATAAATAAATCTGAAGTGCCAGTTGATCCAGCCAGAGATACAGTAGCAAAAGCAGTAGAGGCATGATCCACTGCCAGCAGCTAATTGCAGAAACTACAGAGCTGTGGCTTGCTCAGGACAGTGGAGAGGCAAAGAGGATGGGGAGGGAGGAAGGTTGTTTAGTAGCAGGAGAACCTGGATTCATGGACATCCCAGGTCCAGGTGGGAGAAAGCTGATTTGAAGCCACCTCTGCTTCTGGGTATGCAGCTAACAAGGGTGCTTCAGTGGGACTGATGTCTCTTGACTGGCTGCAGATGGAATTGGAGGGGGTGAAGGTGAGTCCAACAGCAGCAAAACATAAGTCTCTGGGGGCCTGAGCATCACACTTACCCACCTGTCATGGGACCAGATGTGAGCCTAACAAGAGTTCCTAGTTCCTGAGTTCTGCTGTGCCCCATGATGGAGAATCCCCCATCTCTTTCTCTCCCCCTGCCAAATATTACCCATGGTGATGTTGCAATGATGACAGGAATTCATATGTGAGGGCTCAGGCAGGTGGGTGCTGGGCTGAGCTCTCTGCATCGCTGTCCTGCCACGTGAAGCAACGCACGTGTCTCTCCCTCACCCCATCACACCTACAGAGGATGGGAATCAACCTCATGAGATGCCTTTTTCCTTTTAAAGACTGAGCTTAGAAACACCAGAATGGGACAATAAAATCAAGAGGTTGTGAAGACAGATGGGTGAAAGGAAGAGAAGACCCAGGGGACACCCAGATGATGTGGGGTGGGGGAAAAGAGTTGATGGGAAGGGGAAGGAAGAGCTGTTTGGGTCCTAGTGAAATAGGACTCTGGTCATAAGCTTGGGGAAGCTCTGAGAAGCTAGCTCACAAGCTGCTCTGCCCTCTACCTGCTTTTTCCCAGCCTCCCAGAGGGTAAATGAAGTTGGTGGTTTTGCCTTAATCCCTCAACCACATCACCCAAACCACTGCCCGCTCCAGAACAGCAGGAGGTCTCTGCTCCGGCTAGCTGGGCTTGGGAACCCTTTGCTACAGCTATGCACAGCTGAATAACCTCACACTGTGTTCAGGGCTGTCTCAGCCCTTCCCACGGCTGCCCTCACCAGGCTGGCTGTCTTCATCCTGCCCTCACACCCCGATCTCCCCTGTCTAGGTGTCTACACGCTTGTGAGGAGTTTGTCTCCTTGTTTCTCAGTGCCCCATTGCCCTGTGAGAAGAAGGGCACAAGCACAGAATCATAGGGTTTGGTTGGAAGGGCCCCCCAGAGCCCATGGGGTCCAACCCCTGCCCAAGCAGGGTCCCTAGGACAGGGGCTGGAATCTCTCCAGACAAGGAGACTCCACACCCCCTGGGCAGCCTGTCTCAGGGCTCCCTCACCCTCACCATGAAGAGGTCCTTCCCCACATTGGTGGGAGCTCCCTGTGCTCCAACTTGAGCCCAACACCCCTTGTCCTGTCCCCACAGACACTGAGCAGAGGCTGCCCATGGCCCCCTGGCTCCCACCCTTCAGCTCTTGAGAACCAGTGATCAGATCCCCTCTCAGGCTTCTTCTCTGCAGGCTGAACAGCCCCAGCTCCCTCAGCCTTTCCTCCCAGGGGAGATGCTCCAGGCCCTTCAGCATCTCTGTCCCTCCTCTGGACTCTCTCCAGGAGATCCCTGGCTGGTTGATCCCAGGGAGCCCAGCACTGGACACAACACTCCAGCTGGAGACTGACCAGGGCAGAGTCCCTACTTTGACCTGCTGGCCACGCTCCTTTTGATGCCCCCCAGGATCCCATTGTCTCTCTCAGCCCCAGGACACACTGCTGGCTCATGGCCACCCTGTCACCCACCAGCACCCCAGGTCCTTCTCCACAGAGCTCCTCTCCAGCAGCTCTCCCCCAGCCTGTACTGATACAAGTGGTTATTCCTTCCCAGGTACCAGACTCTGCACAAACCCTATCTGGTTTCTCCCTGCCCAGCTCTCCAGTCTGTCCAGGTCTCTCTGGATGGCTGCACAGTGTTCCTGTGTGTCAGCCACTCCTCCCAGCTTTGTATCATTGGTCTACTTGCTGTACTCCTACCCTCAATCATAAATCCATCCTCTCTTCCCATATATAACAGAGTCCAGGTCTCAGTGATGACTGTGGTAAGAGAAATGCCAGTGAATGGAAAGAGGAAATGTTGGTATGGGAAGATGGTGACAGAAATAGGAACACCACATCCCATGACTGTTTCTTGGGGAACAGTACAGCCTGAGCTGGTTGTCTTGATGCCCTTCCAATCCCATTTGCTCTCACTTTGCCTTGGGGAAGTCTCATCCTTCGAGCAGCACAAGAAAACTGGGAAGAATATCTGCCTGGAGAAAGGACAGGCTTGCAGACTCATGGTGACTTGTGCCAAAGGAAATAAAATGATTTGAACATGGACATCAACTGCATTTATGACAGTATGGGGGGAAAAAAAGAATTCTTTGGCATAGAGTGATACCATGACAGCAATATAAGAGAAACTTCATCATCCTTGTCACTTCCAAACTTTTCAAGTTGTTTACCTGCATGGGTCTCATTCCTGAGCCATCCTGGCATGCTAATGCCTGTGTTGCTGAGTGATCTCATGATTTATGGTCAGCACATGTCATATATCGAGGAGAATTGACATTTATGATGCATTTCCAAGACCTGGAGTTTTAGGAGAACATCTGTCTCCCCAAAATGACTGTCTGCTTTACACCCCTGGAGAAAATAAGGTGTAACCCAAGAGGCTGAGCTATAAAAAAAGATCCTTCCAAGCAAGGAGAAAGTTCCCCACAACTGGTTACCAGTGCTGCCCAAGCAGAGGTGGTCTTCCCAGTGATTAGAAGATGGAACTGGTGTTAGAGAGGTCAACAGTGATCAGTACTGATTTATTTTCTTGGCTGATAAATAGCATGCTTGACACTCTGCACTCGTGCAACAGGATCACTGTAGTCAGGAATGATTAATCCCAACCTAAAGCTAATGTCTAAAATATTCAGATGAATCACTCCCTGAAACTGCCAGTTCTCCCTTCTGACCACAGGGGTCCAGTGAAGGACTCACTCAGCTGGAGGCATCCCCATGTCCAGACCTCTCATGTGAGATGAGACTAACCCTAGTCTGAAAGTCTCAGCTGGGTGCTCAAGCTTGCAAACAACACATCCCAAGGACTGTCCTCCTGCCTGCACCCAGGCAGGGGCAGCAGGCTTAAACCTGAGCTAGAAAAGCAGTTCTGTGCTCTCTGAGCTGCCAGAGAGAGGCATGTTTGCTCCTTGGTACCTACTTGGCAGCTGAATGGGATGCCTGACCCTCCTGTGACTTGGGGTCCCCTTGTTTACTGCTGATGGAGTCCTCTCTCTGTACCCCACTGGCTGAAATATTGGGAGGACCACAAAAGAAGTAGAGGTCACTCTGACACTGTGCTTTGCTTCTTCTTTTGAACACATCCAGGGAGGGGGTTGAGTCACCATCCCTGGATGTGTTCAAAAAAAGGGCAGATGAGGTACTTAGGGATCTGGTTTAGCACAGGATGGGAATGGTTGGACTCAATGATCTTCAAAGGTCTCTTCCAAGCTTGTGATTCTGCGATTCTTGGCTCCCACCAGTTCCTTCCTCTCACCTTCTAGGGATGGTACAAACAAGGGTGCTGTGAGACCCACCATTTCCCAGCTTGTGGCCCTAGCTTCTCTTTCTCTCATCTCCCCCCTCATTCTTTGAAAGCAGACTGGTTCACTTTCACACCTTGCTGTCTGCAACGATGGTTTCACAGCTCTCAAGGCTGCAAGGCTTGATTTCTGCTTTTCTTTTTCCACTTCCCTTAACATTTCATTCTGTACAAGAGTCCAAAAGGCCATCCAAGGGGTTCCCTGGTGAACAAGGACACCTCCTTCCTCCCTCCCAAGCTCCTACCACAGAGGCAAGGAGAACCATCTAAGTACATCCCCTGAGGAAAGTCTGTTGAAGTAGTTAATGCCACTTGGAGAGAGCAACAGAAGGGATGTGTTTTTCTCTATTCTCCATGAAAAAGCTCAACTTCTTCCCCTTTATCTCCCCAGTTTCTTTGCTTCTCTCAAAAAACCCACTCAAACTTTTCTCCCTCAGTTCTCAAAGCTTCAGGCAGTGGTTGTTTTTGTTTGTTTGTGAGGGTTTTTTTTAGCCTTTCTAGGAATATTCTCCCTGGATGAGGGAGCTGGGATTCAGTCTTTTACTCAAGTACTCAGAATTGTCCTCAGACAAGACAGATGGTTGCAGTCAGCTGGGCCAAGGATGCAAACAGAGCTGTCTTGATGCACTCTGACACATCTTCCCTTTTTATCCTCCCTAGGGTGGAAAACACTGATAAGAAGTCCAGGAAGAACATCTGTATCAAACTACAAGACTGGAGCTGTAGAAAAAGAGCACATTTTACTTTTATTTGTCATCACAGCAGCAAAAGAGCTGGGGGTTATAAAGCATTATATGCCCTGTGGGAAGAGTGCTTTGGAGGAGGATTCCAACAACCTTTACTCAGCTCTCCAAACAGCACAGAAATGGGATGCTCTCCGTTTCACAGCTAACTACCACTGCTTGTCTGAAGCCAGGTCAATACCATTAATGCTTGGGAATGAGAGACTTCCATTGGAGTGTCTAATTGAGTCACTTCAGACAGCAATTATAAGAAAGGTCTTTGAGTCAACACCTGCTATTAAGTAGCGAGAATTAATTACCTATTATTAAGTAGCAAGAGCAGCAAAAAACAGTCTGGTGACTGTGGTCCACAAGTACCCATGATAGATGTGCCCCTGCCACATCTCAGGAGTCTTTAGATGCTCAAAATTAGACAAAATGCAGATTCATATATAGAAATAGCAAATATTGTATATACTCATCCAACTCCACACATACAAATAACTTTGCTCTTTCAAATCAGGCCAAAACAAGCTTTTCCTGCATAGCTTGTGAAATACTCATTAAAACCTTGAGTATAACATCATTAAATTCCCCCCCCCCCCAAGGTGCAGCTGGAGAGGGAAAAATCTTATTCTTCCTATTATTTGCCACAAAAGTGACAGGAATCCCTGAGCAGTGGATTTTTCTGAGCAGGGCAGAGGTAAGAAAATCAGATTTTCCCAGTAAACCCAGAAAGATGGATGCATAGTCCTGGTGTCAGGCTGCTCTGACTTTCCAGTATACTCCCTGTGCTCCAGCTTGAGCCCATTGCCCCTTGTCCTGTCCCCACAGACACTGAGCAGAGGCTGCCCATGGCCCCCTGGCTCCCACCCTTCAGCTCTTGAGAACCAGTGATCAGATCCCCTCTCAGGCTTCTTCTCTGCAGGCTGAACAGCCCCAGCTCCCTCAGCCTTTCCTCCCAGGGAGATGCTCCAGGCCCTTCAGCATCTCTGTCCCTCCTCTGGACTCTCTCCAGGAGATCCCTGGCTGGTTGATCCCAGGGAGCCCAGACCTGGACACAACACTCCAGGTGGGGCCTGAGCAGGGCAGAGCAGAGGGGGAGGATCCCCTCCTGTCACCTGCTGCCCACACTCCTCCTGATGCCCCCAGGATCCCATCGGCCTTCTCAGCCCCTGGGGCTCATGGCCACCCTGTCCCCCACCAGCACCCCCAGGTCCTTCTCCTCAGAGCTCCTCTCCAGCAGCTCCCCCCAGCCTGTCCTGCTTCCAGCAGTTATCCCTTCCCAGTTGCCAGACTCTCCACTTGCTTTTGTTGAACCTCATCTGGTTTCTCCCTGCCCAGCTCTGCAGCCTGTCCAGGCCTCTCTGGATGGCAGGGCAGTGTCCTGTGTGTCACCCACTCTCCTTTGTCAAGAGTGGGCTGGAATTGGTATTTCAGGATAAATAATAGTAGTAGTAATAATAATAACAACAACAATAATATTTGCATCTAGTGACTGATGAAAAGGTCTTGATAAGACCATATCTGAGCTGCTCTGCATTCATTTACCAAAGAGCAGTGACCCTACCACCAGCACCTGCTGGGAACTGAGGCACACAGTGATAAGTGCTGGTGACATCTCACCCTGCTTATGCATCTAAAAGGCAGATGTGCCATCAGAACTTGATACTCAAGGTCTCTTTAGAAGAGGAGGAGGGAAATAAGAACTTTCAGGGGAGCTGCTGTTCTGCTCTGCATTAGGACTTTGACAGCAGGGTGGGATGAATCATGCTCTGGACTCTGCTAGCTGTACTGGTTACTTTTCCACTGACTGTACAAGAAGCTTGGGGTGAATTCAGACTGAAAAAGCTAATCCATGTCACATCAGTTCCTCCTTCATTGTGAGCATGGAAGTACCATGCAGCATGTTTGAGCCTGGAACTTTAACAGTGTTGACATCTCTCCTCTCATGACCCTCTCCCTGCCAGGGCTGGATGAAGCTCACCAAGCATCCCCAAGCTCTCTGCCATCATGGGTTACCATCTACAAGTGATCCTTTAAGGACAATTTCAGTACTACTGTCAGGAAGTGATGGTAGTGTTGCACTCATCTTTCCAGGGCTCCCAAGCTTGCAGAAGAATAAAGAGATGTCAGAGCATCCAAAGCAATCAGATCCCTCTCCTGATGCCAAATGCTTTGAGATTCGTGACCCAGCGAATGTCACAGTTCATCTTTGGTTCCCCTTCCCCTGCATTGTACCTGGTGGCTGCATGGTGAGTTAGATCAGCAGCCTGCTCTGATGGGAAGATCTTATCAGAGCATAGATGCCAACAATTCAGGTTGGAAGGGACCTCAGGGCCTCAACTAGTCCATCTTACTGCTGAAAGCAAGATAAGAAGTGAGATTGGATAACCAGACCTTACGTAGTCAGGTCTTCAAATGCCTGACACTGCAAACACACAATGCAGATGAAAAGGGAGCAGGAAAGGGGTGGGCAGGGAGATAACCCCTTCAGCATCAACTTGTGGTCATGTCCTGTGCTGAACCCTTCAGATAACTGTTATTGTCTAGGAAAACCAGATCATCCTGTTATTGAGTCCAATTAGAGAAATCCCTTCTTCCTGCCTCAGTTTCCCCCTGTAGGCTTGTGATGAGGATGTCAGTCAGCCATATGGGGACTAGTGGAGTTCACATGGCTGATGAATACAGTGTCCCAAGTACTCTTGATTAATGCCATCTCCTGGCAGCAGTGTGCAGCTCTGGTGTTCTTACTATCTGAGTAGCATCAGCAAGGGTGAAAGCATCACACAAGGTGATAAAGGAGCAACGTGAGGAGCCAACTCTTGCTCCAGATGATGAGCTTCCCCTTCCTCCTCCTCTACTCACTTGATTTTTTCCACATTTATATGGTTGGATGGGGCCCTGAGCAACCTTGTGTAGATCCAGGATTGGAGGTTGGTGGCCCTGAACCTTTTCTAGATCATGCCTGGAGATCGGTGGCCCTGTCTGTGGCAGGGGGTTGGAACTCTAAGATCCTTGGGGTCCCTTCCAACCCAGACCATTCTATGATTCTGGGATTCTATGATTCTATCTGCCTAACCATTTTCTTTTAGGTTCTCTGCACTCATGACCTGTCATGGTATCAGGGGACATAAATTGTGAGCACCTCACTTTGTTCTTAATCCATGGCTATGAGAAGTGATGTCCTTTTATGAGGAGCAGAGGTTTTATTGCTTTCCTCTGAGGTGAGAGCCCAGCAGCTTTACATTTCAATGAGAACATCATGCTGCTTAGACCTGGGAAAACCTGATGAGGGCTCAGCAGTTGGCTGTTCCTCCTGGAGGTGTTACCCAGCAAAGATGAGTTCCAATGTGCCTGTGGATGTGTGTGGGACTTGCAAAACATCTCTAAAGAGCTAGAGACTGTGGTGTCCTCCTTTGCACCACATCTGACCTGAAATTAGGGAGCAAGAGTGGGAATTTGTTACCTACAGATCAGTTAGGTACTTGAACCCCTTTGTTGACTAAATAAAGCTGGATAGTTTTGGGGTGTGGCTTTAAACTGAAAGAGGGTAGATTTAGATTAGACATCAGGAAGAAATCCTTCCTGGGGATTGGGGAGGCCATGGCACAGGGTGCCCAGAGAAGCTGGGGCTGCCCCTGGGTCCCTGGCAGGGTTCAAGGCCAGGTTGGATGGGACTTGGGGCACCATGGGCTCTGTGGGTTGTCCCTGACTGTGACAGGGGGGCACTGTTGGGGCTCTCACTGCTGGTCCCCCACTTCTTTTCCTATGATTGCCCAGCTGCATGACCTGAGACCCCAGCAAGGGAGGCCCCAGGTGCCTCATCTGCAGGATGACAAAGAACTTGTCTCTCCAGGATGAGCAATCCCAGTTTCCAAAAGAAATGTCCTTGGCACAAGAAATGTGGGGACTTTGGCCCAGTCCCAGAGGGAGACAAGGTGGGCAGCAGCCCACCACTGTGAGAGGTAATCCCAAACTGCTGTGTTTTTTGCTGAGCTCTGAACAGAGCCCAAGGAAACACTTGTGAAGCACTGGGGAGAGACTCGAGGCTGCTATCAACCCCCCACACCTCATCCACACAGTGCTGAGCCTGAGTCCCAGCAATCCTGCCAACAACAGCCGCTCAATCCCTGAGGCCAGCTGAGCAGTCAGATGCCAAGCAGAGCATCCTCTTTGGCATGCATGAGCCAAGCCACGGAGCTATTTTAGCAGTGAGGTCAGGTGCTGCTTGAAAGACAGCCCTGGTGACACAAAGCCCTCTCTTTTTTGAATCCATTTATCAAACAAACTGGGGATCAGGCATCTCAAAACCCAGCTGTTGCTTGGCTTGGGCTTGGCTTTCAGGTGGAAGCCAGAGAGAGGTGTATCAGCTGCCTCCATCTTTTATGGATTCCCAGGGGTGGGAAGTGACACTGTTGGGCTGCCACTTCAGCACCTCCATAGCTGTACATTCATGATCACATTGCCTTTCTTGGTGCAACCACGTGCATGTACAGCAGCTAGGAAGCCACCTCTGTCACCAAAGGACATGAAACTTTGGATAAGGGGTGAATGTGGCCCTATATGTGTTATAGGTTTACCAACTCTGAGGATGTCAATCAATCCTAGCTGGAAAAGCCAGCTCTGCTGTACAGGATCCTGACTCCCATAATTGGACTTGCTGTTGTTTCTTACCTTCTGAGATGTCAATACACTAATGAGATGGAATGGTTATTCCAGAGACCTATGAGGCAATTCTGTGTAGGCTGCTTCTCACCTCAAGGGAAGGGAAAGGCCCAGCTGGAGATGCTTTTGTGTAGCATCATCCTTAGCATGCCTTAACCAAAGCATTACCCTTGGACAACTGAAAAGCTCAAGACAGAGCTGAGGAACACCTATAAAGGAGAGAGGTTGATCTGGACAAAAGAGGTAGAGTGATGGATAGAGCAAGGCCAGGCTGTAAAATGAAGTAGGGTTCACTGACTTCATGGACCTGATCTCCACATAAAGGTGCTACACTGAGGACATTGGCACTTCATCATCTGATCCCCCTTATATCCCACCTGCCCTTGCAGTCATGTCAGATTCCTCACACTTCTCAACCCTATAATGATCTGATATTTCCAACCAAAAGGAACATTTCCCAAGAGCCAAATAGCCCCATCTGGGAGTTCAGAGTGATCTTACGAATGTGGCACTGAGCTCTGAAGGTTCTCAGGGACCTACACACCTTTGCATGTCATCTAAGCCTTCTACATCACTACATCTGAGGGTAGGGAGGCTCTTCAGAGGGATCTGAACAGACCGGACCGATGGGATGAGAGCAATGGGATGAAGTTTAACAAGGCCAAGTGCAGAGTGCTGCACATGGGACAGAACAACCCCCTGCAGCGCTACAGGCTGGGGGCAGAGCAGCTGGAGAGCTGTCAGGCAGAGAAGGACCTGGGGGTGTTGGGTGACTGCAGGATGAACATGAGCCAGCAGTGTGCCCAGGGGGCCAGGAAGGCCAAGGGCATCCTGCCTTGTGTCAGAAATAGTGTGGCCAGTAGGGCTGGGGAGGGGATTGTGTCCCTGGACTGGGCACTGGTGAGGCTGCAGCTGGAGTGCTGGGTCCAGTTCTGGGCTCCTCACCATAAGAAGGACACTGAGGTCCTGGAGCGTGTCCAGAGAAGGGCAACCAGGCTGGGGAAGGGGCTGGAGGGCAAATCATATGAGGAATGGCTGAGGGAGCTGGGGGTGTTCAGCCTGGAGAATAGGAGGCTGAGGGGAGCCCTTCTCATCACCTACAACTACCTGAAGGGAGGTTGTAGAGAGGTGGGTGATGGTCTGTTCAGCCAGGGGACAGGAGATGGGACAAGGGGCAATGGGCTCAAGCTGCCCCAGGGCAGGTGCAGATTAGATGTTAGGAAAATTTGTTTTACTTATGAGTTGTGGGGCTGTGGCACAGGCTGCCCAGGGAGGGGCTGAGTCACCTTCCCTGGGTGTGTTCAAAAAAAGGGTAGATGAGGTACTTAGGGATATGGCTTAGCAGAGGATGGGAATGGTTGGACTTGATGATCTTCAAAGATCTTTTCCAACCTTGTGATTCTGTGATTCTGTATTGCTGGGAGTTTGGAAAGTGCACAGAGGTGACTCAGCCTTCCTGCCTCAGTTTCCCCTGGGCACAGCAAACCATCTCCCTTTTCCTTGCCAGATCTGTTTTGACTACCTCTAACTTTTGGGTTGTTTTTTTTTTAAATTCTCTATTTTGTGTGTGTGTCCATATATGTCAAACAGGGAAGAGAGAGCGGTGGGAGGAGAGGAAAGGGCAGATTTCAGAGCAGGCAGCTGCAGTGAGCAGGAGCATTGAGCTCTCCTCTTGGTGTCAGAGGGAGCTCTGCTTGCAGTGGGAAGGAGGAAACAGCTCCTGCAGCTCTGCAGCCTTTATGTTGGCAAATCACCAGCCTTTTTGCTCAAAAGCTTGACTGAATTTCCAATGCAGCTGCTCCAGGCCACGTTGTGATTGATTTATTTTTTGCCTTTTTCTTTTCTTTTTTTTTTTCATTCTCCCTTTATTTTCTCCTTTTTCTCCTCCTTCTAAAACACCAACTCTTCATCCTCCAGCAGGCTGCTCAGCCCTGATCAGCCATCAAACACCAAGATCACACCGCGACCCCCACGTAGCCCATGAATTTTGCCAGGGAGGCAAAGTCTTGGCACACCTTCCCTGCTCCAGCTTGGAGAACTGGACACCACAAAGCAGATAGGTCAGGCTAACCTGCTCCTTTCCAGAGCCCTGTGAACATTTTGCTCTCTGCCAGACATCCAGATTCCTCCAGTCCCATCAATCCCCCAGCCAGAGGCACACACAGATGTAAGAGAGACACAACACTGAGCTGGCTTGGTGCAGCCCTCTCTTCTATCTGGGGAAGAAATCAGCTAGAAGCTAAATGAATTCTTCCCATTTTTGATGTCCATGAAGGGGTTTGGTGGATGCTCCTAAGATGTTTCTGCTGCAAAGGGTCAACCCCACATCCCTCAGCCTGCTGCCCTTGTACTAAGGTTTGGGATCTCATGCCAAGTCACGTCTGCTGGTGGGATGCTACTGCATACGGACCGCAGGGAGACGAGGAATTCGTGCCCTGTGCATGCTGTGCCAAGGCTGTGGGCCAGGCAGGTATGGGCTGAATGCCATCTCCCCTTCTGTACTGAGTGTGCCAGCAGCCACAGCCAAAGGCAGAGAAAACTTGGTGGTTCAGCCAGCTCACAACCCAGCAGCAACATCCCTTCTCTCTGAGGTTGCACCTCCACATGCCCTCCTGTTTGGGACATGCTGAGGTCCCAAACAGGAGGGCATGGTGGGATCTCCAGGGCAGCTGGACACAAGCTGGTACAAGTGACAGACAGCAATGTGGGGTTAGGGCACAGCAAGGACAGGAACGAGCATGGGTTTGGCCAGGAAAACAGTCCCTTGGTGGGGGTAGCTGCCATGGTGGGGGTCAGGCTGCTGTGACTGACCTGTGCACATAGGTGGCATTCGTTGTCACCTATGTTTAGAGGCAGTACAGAGAAATAAGCATTTCCTGGGTGAGAGGGACCACCTCCAGCACTAGGTATCACCCAAATAAGGCCTGTTTGTCTGCACTGCCTCTTGGCTTTCCAACTGTGTCTGAGCATCGCTGCAACCACAGGAAGGATATCAGTTATGGACATTGCCCAGGGCAGAAGGTGTTCTTCCAGTCACGAGGGAGAGATGCTCTGGGTCAGCATGGGTGAATCTGGCACTGTTCTCTGCCCCTGAGGTCCATGGGACAATGCACATCCTTGTTGTCAATTTCTCAAACCCTCTAAAAGAGGATGGCTGTCCCAAGGGAATGAGCCCTGATGCCCAATGACTGTGAGCTACAGAGAGGAATCTTTCACCCAGCTGAGAGGCGTGCAAGGAATCATGCTTGATATTTAATTTGAGAGACAGTCATGAACCCAGAGCCAGGAACTTTTCCAGTTATATATAACTTATGGGGGTAGCAGTTCTGTCTCAGAGTCATCGCTTTTCTAGGGCTGAAATCACAACTAGGGGCAGGAAGGTTATCCAAAAGCAGGAAGCTTGGAGAGTCTGGGCTAGGCTGGGTTGGTTAAAAATATCTTTGGTCTAGGGAGACCTTCCCTTCACTTTGAGTTCTTGCAGCAAGATCCTGGTTCAGTCTCTGCAGGTACCTAGATGAGTGCTGAGAGTTTGAATAGTGTTGTGGACCCAAGTCCTGTGTCTCAATGGCTTTGGGAACAGTCAGTACAAGCTACAGACTTCTGGTAGGAAAGGAAATAAGAATTACTGTGGCTTGTGCAGGGAGTTTGGGGTGGCCAGCCCTCTGAGGCAGGCTGCATGGCATCCCGTTGCTTTGATGCTAGTCCGAACTTCTCCTCTGCTTGCATGTATGCAAGTGAAAACAAACTTTCCCAGCAATAAAGGGAAATTGATGAGGTTTGTTGCAAGAACTTGGGAGAACTTGAATTTCTGGCCTGTCAAAACCCCTCCCAGTCCCAGGACTGAAACCCAGAGCCCTGCTCTGGTGCGGTGGAGCTGTGCAGCAGGTGGCATGGAAGACCTTGGCCTCGTGGGATCTCCAGGGCAGCTGCAACACAGTGCAAGTATTCTCTGCAGCCCTGGAGTGTGCAGCACTGCTAATAGCTCTGGAGGAGCCAGCGTGCCAGCATTCCTTGGGACGTGCCAGGAAAGTCGTGCCGAGTACACAAGGAGTTGGCTCCCCTATGGATCACATTAGAGGCACTCTCAGGTCCTCCCAGCTTTTGCTGCTGTAATGCATCATCTTGCTTCATTGTCCATAGGAGGCTTTGTGGATGGTGTGGGATGTGGGAGGAGGCTCCTGGGGGGGTCAGTCCCTGTGCCACTGCAGTGCACTGGCCCCATTGCCCTCCTCTCCCTCATTGCTGCTACTGAGAGCACCAGGGCAGACTTGCACAGGGTGGGTTAGACCCTTTGAGGACCTCCCTACATTAGTCCACCACAAGAGTGGTTTCTATTCCTTGCTATGCTGGGTGAGCTTCCCTTCTTTTCCCCACTTGTACAGCAGGGATAAGATTGGTTCTCTGACACTGCCTTCTTTTATGGCCTGAGACAAATTACTTAATTCTTGTGCTCTAAAACCATTTATTTCCCCTTTCTTTGCCTTGCCTTGCCTTCCCATCCTTATCCTTATCCTTATCCTTATCCTTATCCTTATCCTTATCCTTATCCTTATCCTTATCCTTATCCTTATCCTCACCCTTATCCTCACCCTTATCCTCACCCTTACCCTCACCCTTATCCTCATCCTCATCCTTATCTTTACTCTTATTTCATTTAGATTCCTGAAGGCTTTATGATAATTAGCAGGTCTATATCTCATCTCATCATGGACCATCAAGACCATCTGCAGTAATGGGAAGGGAGATCTTGTACTGAAATTACTGTTGTATGCCAGATTTTTACCCAGATAACTGTCTGTCCATCACAACACCTGCTGTTAGTATCCTTGGGAGGAAAGGTGCCAAGCCAAAAAGATGTAGCCAGCAAAGAACATCATCTCATCGTTATCACATCCTCCCATGTGCCTGGGACCTGAAAACAGAGAGCTGGAAACAGCTCTGTTGACTGCAGAAGCACTGATTTCCTTAGGACTCAAGGAGGTCCTAGGAGCATAGATCCATTCTGGGTCCTAGTCCTGGGATGGTGGGAAAACACCTTAAAGGAACAGAGAAAACATTCCAGCCCACATTCAGGTTTCTGCAGATGTGACTTCACTTTTTCCCCCCCCCCAAATGATATTTCTCCCTATTTGTCTGAGAGCCTAGATGCTTGCCCAAGACTTCTTGAATATCCAGATGATCTCTCAGACTAGCCTGTTGCCTTTGGCATGTGGGAAACCACCTGCTAGAGAAGACAGTGATGAGCTGATGCTAATTGCTGTGAGTCAGTGTGATAAGCACAGGCAGTAAACTACAGCTGCACTGGCAGTCGGAGCTTCTGTTGTGCCAGAGGATGCTGACACCATCAAGCTGCTGTTCCTGGAGACCATCCACAGAGCTCTCTCATGCTTCCAAGCTTTCCAGGAAAGCCAGGTTTCTCCTGACCTTGATGTCTGTGTCCATTACATTAACTAAGACCACTCTGACAGTAAAAACCCTGCAAATCAAGGTAGTTTCTCCCAGCAATGAAAAAACCCCAACCAACCCAAACACCTGGTTTTATTTTGAAGGTGGGCTTTCACCACAGGACGTTAGAAGTAATGTCAGCAAAAGCTTGTCACACCAACAGCAGTTCTTTGGCCAGCAATCAAGCCAGGAACCCAGTAAGGCCATGCAGCAGCATCCAAGGCAGCAGCTGCACTCAGTGTGTCAGTCTGGACTCAAAGAATATAGAATCATAGACTGGTTTGGGTAGGAAGGGACCTCAAAGTCCATCTAGTTTCAACTCCCCTGCCATGAGCAGGGAGACCCTCCACTAGACCAGGTTGCTGAAAGCTCCATCCAACCTGACCTTGAATCCCATCCCTATCCAATATATGGGAAGAAAACAAGGACACCAGCAAGTCCTGTGATCTGAAGGCCACCAAGTCTTGTGCTGTCTAAAGAATCACTCCAGAGAAAAAAGGTCTTCCTGTTGAGCAACTTGTTGCAAGCCCAAGCTCAGGCCAGAAATAAAGTTGTTGGGATGGAAGTGTGTATGGTGCCTCCTATGTCTCTTTCTACATCAGAGAGGGAGGATCAAGGCTGTTGGTGGTCTTATGACCCCAGACATTGTCTGGCTGTCAACCCCACTTCAGCTCCAGATGAAAATATTCATGCTTTGCCTATGTGGAGCCAACTTGGGACATCTCCCAGTAGAGTAGTCTATACCATAATGGGTCCAACCTGTGCCCCAGATGATGCAGAAAAGAGGTCCCAGCTTGTAAAGAACATGGAGTAAATGAAAGGCTTCCCTGCATTTCTACACACACTGGTAAAACATCAGGTGATGGCTGGATCCAGGCACAGCTTTCCTTCTAAATGTGCCTCAGGCTCCTGCTTCCAACAGACATTGATTATTTTCCTTCCAAGGAGGCTGTTTCTTCCCCTGCCTCTAGACTTTCCCTCTAGACCTGGGTGAGACCCACGACACCTACTCGCTCTGGGCTGCTGTGGACAAGGATATAGTGACTCAATCTGTCCCCCTTTAGGTGTCCTGCAAACAGAGTGGAGAGGCAGCAGAAAAGAGAGCTAAAATAGATCATAGAGGAAAACCACTACTATTACAGCCTCAACACAGCTGATCCTCCTGGGTTTTCCTACCCTATTCCCCAGCCCCAAAGCATTGGTCCTCAGCTGAGATGTTGTCGTGCTCCCACCACCTGCCAGTGGATGCAGGCACTGGGCTATCAGGGCTGCTTTAATTGAATGGCATCCTAATTATGGGGCCATTAATACCTGGGTTCATGTAGTCTTTTTTTTATTGGACTAAAATGTGATGTTTTATTTGGCAGTAATACTTTGTGACAGTAAGTTGCCTGGCTTGCTGCCCTCTGGGGAAGAGAGACATCTTCTCCTCTCCCTGCTCTGGGGCCAAAAAGCTCTTTAGTGTTTTCAATTTGCCAGATGCCTCAAAGGACTCTGCCCAGATGGGCTGGACTGTGGGGGGAGCAGGTTGGGTGTGATGGACCCTTTGCTAGCCCAGACACCCCAGACACCTTTCAGCCTTGCCCTGCAGCAAGGTCAACCAGCACTGCCAAGAGTGTAGGCATCAATGAAGAGCAGGGAAGACTGGAAGCCACCTGCAGATGCTTTGGGAAAGCTGAGATATGAATGACATTCTGGGACAGCCTTTTTCAAGAGGTGGTTACCAACCACTCATCAACCATCTTGCAGGCTGAGGTTCCAGATTCCTTCCAGCTCTAATTCCCTTCTCTCCCCTCCAACTCACTTTTTGGAGTTGTAATCCTGGAAATACTTTCTGTGCCTTCAAATGGATCTGACCACAACTCTTGGTTTCCACACCTCTCCTGTTAACAAATTCCTTAGTCTGGAAAACCTCTGAACGTTTCTTGATGTCTTATTTTGTCTCCCTTTCAAATCTGCTCAGAAAATCCCTTTCACCTTTTGCTGTGAGACACAAGACAGATGTCTGTGGGCACCTCTTCCTCATAGGTGTGTCTGTTCTCAGCCCTGGCTGCAGATGTGTGATGCCTTTGTTCCGTGAGTCAACAGTCCTTTGACCCATTGGTGACCCAAGTGACTGATTTCAGTGGACAGTGCTGTTCCAGACTAACTGTAAACAGAGGGAAAATCAGGCTTAGGCAGTTTTCCATGAAATGCAAAGGAGGTTTAACATGGCCAAGTGCAGAGTGCTGCACATGGGACAGAACAACCCCCTGCAGCGCTACAGGCTGGGGGAGGCTGGCTGGAGAGCTGTCAGGAAGAGAAGGACCTGGGGGTGTTGGGTGACTGCAGGTTGAACATGAGCCAGCAGTGTGCCCAGGGGGCCAGGAAGGCCAATGGCATCCTGGCTTGGATCAAAAATAGTGTGGCCAGTAGGTCTGGGGAGGTGATTGTGTCCCCGGACTGGGCATTGGTGAGGCCACACCTTGAGTACTGGGTCCAGTTCTGGGCTCCCCACGATAAGAAGGACATTGAGGTCCTGGAGCAAGTACAGAGAAGGGCAACCAGGCTGGGGAAGGGGCTGGAGGGCAAATCAAATGAGGAGTGGCTGAGGAAGCTGGGGATGTTTAGTCTGGAGAAGAGGAGGCTGAGGGGAGCCCTTCTCCCCCCTGCCCTGCCCTGGCCTGCCAGGAGGTTGCAGAGAGGTGGGCGATGGTCTCTTCAGCCAGATGACAGGTGACAGGACAAGGGGAAATGGCCTCAAGCTGCCCCAGGGCAGGTACAGATTAGATGTTAGGAAAAAAAAATTTACTGAAAGAGTTGTGGGACTGTGGCACAGGCTGCCCAGGGAGGGGGTTGAATCACCTTCCCTCGATGTGTTTAAAAAAAGGGTAGATGAGGTACTTAGGGATCTGGTTTAGCTTAGGATGGACTTGATGATCTTCAAAGGTCTCTTCCAACCTTGTGATTCTGTGATTCTGTGAAGTAGGGTCAGGTAGATTATCAGAAGAAATAATACTCTCTACAGTTTAACCCCAAGAGGGCAAACACGGTGCATCTCCAGAAGCCAAGTTCTTGTATCAAGCAACGGTGTAGTAGACAGAAGTTGGAGCAATGCAAGTTGGCAAAGGTAAGGGGTTGGGGTAGGGTTTCCAAAAGAGGTGTAAGGGATTGGGGAAACAAGACAGTGATAAAAATCTGGAGCTGAGCAAGGCTCTCTTCCTCCTCACCACCTTTGTGTTAAGCAATAGGAAGAACTCAAAGCAGCTATAACAAGGGAACTCAAAATGTTATAGACAGGAAGGTATCTATTTTGAGTTCTAGATCTCTCTAAGACATCACAGGGATTCACACCTACAGCTCAGGTGTTTATATTTGAGCTCTGCACATCCCTTGAAGCCAATGAGGAGAAACAGACAATTCATAGCTATGGTTGGTCAACTCATTTAAGTATCTTCTTTTGGGTGAACCTAAATAGTGTCTCACCTACACTGGCAACATGAATGAGATCTCCATTACCTATAAGGATACAGAAAGACTCCTACACTGCAGGTGTCTACACAAACCTTGTGTGGATTCTTTGCATCCTCAGCCTCTTTTCTACACTGTAACATCAATAACAATGTTAACCTTGGCATGTTCTTCTGCATTTAGCAGCGATTCTGAGCACTTTGAGATGGCAACTTTGGAAATAGAGAACCCAATCAAAAGGATGCCAAAGTATTATGTCATTCCTAGGAGCTGCAAGGCCAGTTCATAGGGAACCACTGGTTTGGATCGAGGTAAAATCCTTTAATACACATTGGACTTGTTGCCAGGACTCTGGGGTCTTCTTTTCTTTTCCCTTGCTGGTGGGGCTGTGGATTTTGGCCATAAGGAAGAGGACACTGAGCTTGTTGAAGAGCAATTAGTTGTTCAACAAAAGAAATTGGCACCTCCAGGAATGTTGCTGTTTCTTTGTACTCTTGTAGGTTTTCATTACAAAAAAATAAATACACACAGAGAAATATTGGAAAAATCTGTTTTCCCTGGATAACTGGTTTTTTAGGCTTAAATTTTTGCTGTCTGTGAAGGGAGAAGAAATATTTTATGTTTTTTTAAGGGGAAAAAAAGAGAAAAATTGTATTTTTTTTCTCTATGAAAAAAGATCTTCAATGAACATTCACATTTCATCAAGAAGTCATTTTCCGTTGGGGAGAAAAAAAAAAACCCTAATGCTGAAGGAAACTTTCTGAGCAGCTGCTACACTGCATCTTGCCACCTCAGAGGGGCTCTTGCAGTTTTAATTAGTGGTTCAGATAGTAACGTGCTGCACAGTTTTCTGATGGGAAATGCTGGTAAATGACTCTTCCAACTGCCTGTTGGATCCTGGTTTCTTCTGTTGCTTGTGTGGTTCGCTGGGGTTTAGCAGTCTCTTGAGGAGCATCTCCCCTGGGAGGAAAGGCTGAGGGAGCTGGGGCTGTTCAGCCTGGAGAGAAGCAGCCTGAGAGGGGATCTGATCAATGGGTCTCAAGAGCTGAAGGGTGGGAGCCAGGGGGCCATGGGCAGCCTCTGCTCAGTGTCTGTGGGGACAGGACAAGGGGCGATGGGCTCAAGTTGGAGCCCAGGGAGTTCCCCCCAATGTGGGGAAGAACTTCTTGCTGGTGAGGGTGAGGGAGCCCTGGGACAGGCTGCCCAGGGGGTGTGGAGTCTCCTTCTCTGGAGAGATTCCAGCCCCTGTCCTAGGGACCCTGCTTTGCCAGGGGGTTGGACCCAATGATCTCTTGATGTCCCTTCCAACCCCTGTGATTCTGTGATTCTGTGATTCTGTGGTCTGCAAACCCTTTTAATCACAGTGACCAAAGATCATCTTTTGATCAACAGCACAGCAGTGCTGAGTGTAAAGAAGGAATCAGTTAGCTAAGAGGCAGATTGCATTCCCCTCTCCTACCTAGAAGAGCTTCCAAAATGGGACCATGGTGCAATGTGGGAGAGAGAACGACCACCACTGATGTAAATTCACTGCTGGACTTGGCCATTCTCAAACATCAAGGCCATCATGACTGACAGTTGGCCAACTAGTTGCATCTCAGAGCAGCCTGGAGCATAAAGCTGGCTGCACTGAGGTTGGTATGATTCAGTGCATGCATGAGTTTGATACTTTAGATGGGGAAAACAACTTGTCACCAAGATAAACAGCACCTGGGGCAAGAGGGGCTGAACTACACTGGAGGGATAAACTCATTTTAATAGAGAAATCAGCATGAGAAGCAACACATAATTGTCCCAGGGTGAGACTCTAATTGCACACAAATTCAGTTAAAAGCCCCCCTCCCCATCCTAGTCTGTCTGCATCTCACATCCCAAGACCCTGGGAGTTTCAAGAAGTGCTTGTTCAAACACACTAATGAATCACATCACCCCCTGTGGCCTTAAAGAAACCACTGGTGGGTTTTTTTGTTTGTTTGGGGGTTTTTCCACAGGGATAGGACAATACTCCCATGATGCAAGGCAATGGGTGGTCCAACCCTGCTCTTGAAATCAAGATTAAATTGTTCTATGTCAAGTCTACCTACATAAAAATACTCAGGTTTTCCTGCAAGTAGCATGGGAAAGCATCTCTAGCCCTCCCCTCATCAGTACCAGAGCTATTTAAAAATATTTCCTCCATGCCTGTCTGTGTTGGTGCTGAAACCAGAAACATAACCAGCAAAATCCTGGATTTCTACAGGAATCCAGCTTGTAGTTCAAAAATTCAAAGTTTACAGCTCCAGCCACAATAAAATGAAAATTCTAAATGAAAATTCACAACAATAACTAAATCTCTTCTGGTTAAAATATTAATGGGGTAGGAGGAGTCTGTGATTGCCTGAGCAGAGTATTATAGAAGCATTTCAGCTTTAGTTCACTGCTGGGTCAGCTCAAATTGAGCTGGAATCCCCTCCTCTCACTCATGGCTCTTGTGCAAGGTAGGAATAATAATTGTGGGGACTCACCATACCCAGGACCACCTTCCTGCTGTGCAGCTCAATAAGGAAAGACCTACAATCTTTTCTGAGATGTAAAGAAAGAGGATGGGGTTGGACTCGATGATCTTTAAAGGTCACTTCCAACCCAAACCATACATAACCCCCACAATGGAACTCCTACCAGGCTCCTATTTTAGCCTGGTTTAGGCTTCTTCAACTCTAGACTGAAAGGCTTTTCAGGAACTTTTTGTGTTTCTTAGGAGCCAAACTTCTAATTTCCAGCATAAAGTTGTTTCTGCTCATTATGCTTGTCCTGGTGTCAACAACATGTAGCATTGATCCATCAGACTTCTGGGTCACTGCCTGCATCCCTCTTGCTTGGGAAGAGGATTTTTGGTCCCAGAGGGGGTTGTAGAGGGGGTCTTGGCTCTCTTGGGCATGTCTGTGATGTGTAACAAGAAGGGATGCCCTATCCACCCTATGATGGTCTCACCATCCTGGGCTGTGGGATAGCATAGTTGTGCAGTGCTGGGACCAGCTGCTCAGCCTCTTTGCACCTTGATAGCTTGAGTGTCTGTGATTTAATACCAGCTTAGCACATGGAGCTCTGTGCTCTTGGGAAAACCCAACCAGGGATCATGCAAGGGGGCTCCTCACACGCTAATTCCCTTTTCAAGTCTTACTGAAGCACTGAGACAAAGGCAATGCTCTTCTGCAAGCTGGGTCTTAAAATCCCCTTGAAAAAATCAGAATAAATTGCTCTGGATAATCCCTCCTGATGCTTTTTACAAATGATGTATCTCAAAGTACTTTTGGGGGTGCAAAAAACAGAGACCAGAGGGGAATGTGTGTATCTCTGTGTATTATTTTCCTCTGTTTGCTTTCCCATTTGTCTTTACAGTTGTTACTGTGCTTTGGAAAGGAGAAAAAAAAAAAAGAGAAAGAAAAAAATCAGACAAGTATAAATTGCCAGCAGCCTTTTAAAATAACATTTAGAAAGGATTTGGCTGACTAAATGCAGATGTCTCCACTGGAACTAGTCACCTTGGGCTCTCTTCAGCGCCAGCAGAGATTTGCTTAAAATAGATGGTATCTGTGTTTGTTAATGAGGGAGTTATTGCTGGGGAACCCCCCTCCCCTTGCCCTGGAGTGGGAAATGGAGAGATGGAGCCCTTTGCTGGAGGGGAAAAGAATTTAATACTAAGGAAAAGTCCTAACTGGTGTCCGGACACTGGCAGTGTTTAGTTTACTAGAGCCTGTCGTTGGGTTGACTGGAGTGCCAGGCGTGATTTATCTCCTCCTAAAGTAGACACGTAAACAGGGCACATGAATCATGCCTTAAAAGTGCCTGTTTTTCCTCAGTGACTATAAAGGGAGCCTGGGATATGAGCTCAGAGGGAGTGGTTCCCACCCTTGTCACCGAAAGCGAGGTGGGTGAATTGCTCTCCTTCCTCCTGCACCTCTGCATCCTCCTCCTATCCTGTCTCAGAATAGCTGGTTTAAATACCAATCCCTTTCTTTTTCTTGTTTTTCCTTGCTAAAAACCACTCTCAGAGTTTATAAAGTCAACAGGCATAGCTTACCCAGGGACAGATGTTCCAGATAAGCCATAGCCTCCTTAACAAGTGTTTCAACAAAGTTTTCCTTCCAGTACTCCTCCTGCTGGAGCCAGAGCTCTGTGGTGGGAATGAGTGGATCACCTGGCTGGATCTGAGATTTTTTTTCCTTCTGCTGCTTGCCCTGTGCAAAATCCACTTCACTAATCACCAAGCTCTCCTACAAATGATGGGGAGACATCCCACCACCTGCCCCAGGATAATGTCTGATCCATCACAGCCAAACCTCTCTGATACACTTGATTTTTTTTCCAGCAGATTATAATTATTTATGAGAAGGCAAAAAACCCCAACAAACCCAAACCCACCTAAAAATATCTCACTGTATTTAACTGCCCAAGTTCTCTACAGTTGAAAGCTTTTCCAAAAGAATCTAACTTTGGATTCAGAAATGAGTGAGCCACCAGTGGGCATCAACAAGCCTCTAAAACAGCTAATGAGTTTTTGTCTCTTTGAAAACAAGATTCTTTGTGGGGTGAGGTTGGTGGAGGGATTATGACAAACAGTGCCTGCTCACATCCTGATTTGGAGGCTGAACTTGTGTGTCAACAAGAAGCAGAAGGGAAAGAATTTCCCTGGAATCAGGAGGGTTGGGAGGCAGGGAGGGAAGGTGAGGCTGAAGCAGGATGCTGGGGTCATGGAAAACAAAACTGTCAAAGGAAACCTGAAGGCAGACAGGTTCAGCCTGCATCTATACTCTGGCAGGTGAACTGGCATTATTGGTGGGAAGATGAGGGAAGGGGGCAAAAGAAACAGCTTTGCCTGGCTCTGGATATCCTCCATCTCTGCCACTAGTGAATATTCTTGATCATGATTTGGGGTATTTCTTTAGAGATGCTTCCAGGAGATCTGGGTTCATCATTGCAGTGAAAATGTCCATTTCTCCTTTTTTTTTGTTTGGAAAACAGGATGAATTCAACTTGTCATCACTAGCCTAAGACCTTATTCTCTCTGTTTCCAGTTTTACTTAAGTAAATGCCCTACGTTCAACTGCTTTCCCAGCAACTCCTAGGTGACCCTGTGTTTGAGATACTCTTGTTTGCTAGGAACCCTTCTCTGCAGTGGCCATGTAGAATCCTCTGTGGTTCCAATCTTCAACTTCTGCCTGTGTTGTTTGGCACTTCAAGTCCTGACTGTGTCAGCACTGACACCAAAGCTGTGGCCCCATGGGCTTGCTGACCTTTCATGGTCATTGCTCAGTTTATGTTCTTCACACCTACCTCCAAACAGAGTGGAAATACACCTTGACAGTCAGCTTGTCACCCCAAAGCTGATTGTGGGGAGAGTCCTTCTAGCCAGCTACCACTCCACTCAAGATCTGGAGGTGTCCCTCAATCTATTCATCATATACAGTGTGCAGAACATGCTGACCCCTGATATGTTCACCTCAGGCACACCTGAAGTTGGACCAGCTGCCACACATCAGGGAAAAAAGGATATTTAAACATCACATTTCCAGGGCTGGTCTAGAGATACCCAAGTCCAAGAAAGTCCAGGACTCACAAAAAGGAATAGCATCATCCATTTACATCCTGGGGGGCATCAAGAGGAGTGTGGCCAGTAAGTCAAAGGAGGGGATCCTCCCCCTCTGCTCTGCCCTGCTCAGGCCCCACCTGGAGTGTTGTGTCCAGGTCTGGGCTCCCTGGGATCAACCAGCCAGGGATCTCCTGGAGAGAGTCCAGAGGAGGGACAGAGATGCTGAAGGGCCTGGAGCATCTCCCCTGGGAGGAAAGGCTGAGGGAGCTGGGGATGTTCAGCCTGGAGAAGGGAAGACTAAGAGGGGACCTTATTAATGCTTATAAATATCTGAAGTATGGGATGCAGAGGGAAATGGGCAGCCTCTGCTCAGTGTCTGTGGGGACAGGACAAGGGGCAATGGCTGCAAGTTGGAGCACAGGGAGTTCTGTACCAACATGTGGAAGAACTTTTCCCCAGTGAGGGTGAGGGAGCCCTGGGACAGGCTGCCCAGGGGGGTGTGGAGTCTCCTTCTCTGGAGAGATTCAAGCCCCGTCTGGACACCGACCTGTGCACTATGAGCTGGGGAGCTGCTTTGGCAGGGGGGTTGGACCCGATGATCTCTAGAGATCCCTTCCAACCCCTATGATTCTATGATTCTGTGTTTCTCTTTGCTGCCTCCCATCCTGAAGCTGGGAAAACCAGTGCTGCATCTGACCCCTCCATGCTATTTTGCAGTCCCTACCGCAGCCGAATGACGCACGTTCTCCCACCAGCAGCAGCCCCACTGAACCAACCGAGACATGACAAATGGACCCAGAATTCTGTCCCATGTAAATCGAGCCACCCCACTGACGTCAGCTGGACTATGCTGGGGTAGGATCTCTTACTGAGAGCCTGGTTCTGAATACCAGTGCTCCCATGATCACAATACATGATTTATACCCCCTAACATCTAGACAGCTATGGCTATCAGCACGTGCAAATATCCAATTACTCTTTCCCTGGTTAGAAATACTCAGAGGGAGCACTGGGCATTTTGGTGCACACCCAACCCTGGGACTATTTTGCTGATGCATATAAATGTGTCTGCACCTTAAATTTAGCACAGGGAGCAGACAATTCCCCATCTGAAAAAGCAGATTGGATGCCTCCTGAAATAAAAAAAAAATAAAAGAGACACCCCATCTGGACTGAGAAATGAGCTTTGTGCTGGGATAAAGGAGTGAATTTCTGCCTTCAGCTAGAGAGAAAAGCCTTTTGGATCTAGGAATAGCTCGTGCTAACAATCAAATAAATAGTAGATGGAGTCAGTGCTAGTTTTATACTGCCTGGAATTTGGAGGACTCTGGATGCTCCTCTTGCTAATAAGGCAAAATACAAGTTTCAGCTTTAATTTTGCATGGTCACTGGCTGGTTCAATCACTTTCCTCTAACCCATGGCTGATTTTTACAGAGCTTGCAGGCCTTGGCTGGCTTCAAAAACTCAACCAGAAGCCAGATTCATTGGAAGTTCTGAAAAAGCCTCAAAGCTCCTTGAAAGCTGTAGCTGCAGAGGGAAATGCATGGATGCACACAGGTAACATTTGGTTACATGCCTACACACATGTGTAGACACACAACCAAGTAAATCTTAGTATTTTTTACAGGAGCAAACTAAAAAAAAACCCAAACCCAAATGCTTTTGGGCAGCTTAGACACCCCTCATGAGCCAGACTTTATTCAGGAGTTAGAGATTAGAAAATAAACCTGGATGGAGAAGAGGGATGAGTGGGGATATTATTTATATATTTACCATTTTCTTCCAATTTCTTTTGAAATGGGGGGGGGTTTGTCCATTTTTGGAGACAGGAACTGGGGAGAAATGACCCCAGCTGGGTTGAGCTGAGCCCTCACTCTGTTGTTCTTGTGAGAACTGCACAGCAAGAGCAATGACATCCCATGACTACCACCACAAGGCACGCAGCCCTGCAGTCACAGTCTCCTAAACTCAGCCCTGCAGTCACAGTCTCCTAACTCCCAAAGCAGCTCTCCCCAGTGGGTAATGAGTCCTAATTGGCAGGTAACAAGAAAGGAAACAGGCCTCGGAAGGAGAGGAGGGGAAGTGTGGGCTCTGCCATCTGGAAAGCTGGTCACTCAAAAACAAAGACCTGCAACAGGAAACCACTTCTATCAACATGGTTGGTAGCCTGAGACAGGAGCCAAATGTCTTCACTTGTAAGTGGGGCCAAACTTAGTAAAGCAGGAGGAGGAGGGATGAAATCAAACTGGATCAAACCGGAACAGCTTTCGCTCCTCATCCAGGAAAGGATGCATCTCAGGTTTCCAGAGACACAGGAGGTGCCTGGTGAACATTTGCTCAGGATCTCCTTGTGCTTGTACAGCACCTGAACAGAGGATGGATGTGTTTCCTGTCCCACTTATCTCCCCTCACCCCTTCACCCACCTGCTGGAGCTACTTTACCCTTTCCAGTGGAAACTGAGGAGGAAAAATGGCAGCAACACCATTCACTTCAGGCAGTGGTCCAAGACCACTTTGCTTTCCCACACCAAGTTTCTTAGGAGCCAGACTTCTAATTTCCAGCATAGAGGTGTTTCCCACTTGGTGTGGGAAAGCATCAATCCCTGCTGAAGGATTTGGGCTTCTCTTGAAGCTCCAGAAGAGGATCTTGACTAGGAGATCACTGCTACTGATGGCCTCAGACCATCTGGTCAGCATACATCAGGCTAATGAGCTGGTCCCCAAGAGAGCTACTTTCAACTGAGACATGTTGTAAGACTTTCTGAACGATTTGAAATGGCAAAAGGCTGAAATCGTGGATGCTGGGGGTGTGGAGGAGAAATCTGGGATTACATTGTGCAGCACATAGCTCAGTAGCTGAGAAAGAGTGATCTAACCCCTTGAAGAACCAGGAAGGATTTGCTGGTGGGTAACATAAATCTCCTGAGTAAATTGGGTCTTTTGGCTTGGGTGTGAATTTAACGATAAGACACCGAGATGTAGGTTTATGTTTCCATCTAAAAACATCATTTCCAATGCCTCTCATCTAACTTTACCTGTTACAGCACCAAAATTAGCAGCAGAGTTTTGTGGCAACCCCCCTCCATCCACCACCAAAGGCAAGGGATGGGCTCTGGAGAATGATTCATCCCTCCCTGAATGATGACTCCTGCTGGAGGACCCTACACCGACTACTGGGAAAAGCTCAACTGACTGGATCTTGACTTGGGCCTCCTGGGACCTCTCCACATTGTGGGGGAAGATGTCTTCATGTCTACAAACAGCCTTCAAGATGTTGGCTTAGATGGAAAACCCTTCCTTTGTAAAACACCACTGGTTGGTGTGATAATATATGCTAGACAAACCCAGAGCCCATGTCATTTTTGGCCCAGAAATTCTCAGCTACAAATAAACTGATGAATCCTTACCCTCCTCTCTCCCTGCATAATGGACAGCAGTTATCTATGGATCATTATTTATGTGTTGCTGACCAATGCTGTGGAAAAAATGACTCCAACTACTCCCAGAAATGGGGCAAGTGAGATGGCACTGTTTGAATCTTGGTGGGTTTTTTACCCACTTTCCACTTCATCTTTTGGGTTCTCTGCTGGTATTTGGGTTCTAAGTGAATAGTTTCTAGAAAAACACAGACAAAAGCATCTCCAACCATTCCTCCTGGGTGTGCAGTTCAGTCCATCAACACTGGAGTGAGAGGAACCAGCCTGGAGACCATGAGCTCAGGTTTTGCCTGGATTGGGGAGGAATCCTCAAGGAAACACCAAAGGCATCCACTCATTTTGTTTTCTGCTTTTCCCCTGACAGAAATAACATGAAACAACCACACAGACTCATCTGGAGCCCAAAGAGAGTTGCCCACACCCTTTGCACCAACCTGCCAGGCATGGACATGCACACTGCTTGTCCACACCACTCTCCAGGAGCTTCTCAAAGACACTCTGGCAAGAACCTTAGCTGTGAGCTATTTTAACAGATGCTCCCCCATTCCCTCCCCTCCCAGACCTTGTGTCCTGGTGAGCAGAAAAGGTTAAGTGAACTTGGCACATGTGAACTTGGACCTGGCAGGAGTTTGAAGTTTGCAACAAAACCTAAAGATGAGTGAGCTGCCCGGGTGGGATTTTGTTCCAGAAAGCTGTGTATGGTTCCTCAGTGCTGGGACAGGACACTGAGTGTCTTGCCTGATTCTGGGAAGATATCCTGCTGAGCTGGAGGCATTTCAGCACAGAGCTGAGCCCTGGGCTTTAAAGGGCAACGTCTTCCTTGAAGTACACAACTTCAGAGCTTTGTCTTCAGCCCTGGCACGTGTGAGTCTTACCAGTGCAGGGCTCTGAGGTCTCCCCACAAGCAGAAATCAAGGGTGAGACAACCACAGTGCTGTTTTCTAGGGAAAGGGGAGGAATCCTACTTTGTGACCCATACTTTTCATCCCCCTGACCCATCCCAAGCTGTGCACTAGTTGCAGAGACAACAACCTTTATCCCATCACAAGCCAGGAGTGGAGAAGCACCCCCAGGGGGTTTAAGACTGTTGTAGCTGGGGACAGGAAAAAAGGTGGGAAGGAAAAGCTTGGTGGGAGAGGAGAGTGCTGATGAGCAGAGCTGAGAGAAGGGAGAAAAGCCAGAAAGCTGAGAAAGAGAGGAATTAGAAGAAGATGGATCAATAGATTGGGGGAAGATGAATACCGTGTAGCTCAGGTGGAACAGCTGGAGCCAGAAACTCATCTCTCCTCTGACACAGACTCATGGGATGACCCTGGGAACCTTAGAATCATAGAATCATAGAATGATATGGGTTGGGAGGGACGCCAGGGATCATAGAGTTCCAGTCCCCCTGCCACAGGCAGGCCCACCAACCTCCAGGCCTGGAGCTACACAAGGTTGCCCAGGGCCCCAGCCAACCTGGCCTGGAACACCCCCAGGGACGGGGCACCCACCCCCTCTCTGGGCAGCCCCTTCCAGCCCCTCACCACTCTCTCTGCACAGAACTTCCCCCCAGTCTCTCCTCTCCCCCTTCCCTCCTCCAGCTTCACTCCAGCCCCTTGTCCTGCCAGTCTCTGCCCTTCCCAAGAGCTGATTCCCCTCCTGGTCCTGGGGTCCCTTCAGGGACGGGGAGGCTGCACTGAGGTCCCCCCACAGCCTTCTCTTCTCCAGGCTGACCCAGCCCAGCTCCCTCAGCCTCTCTCCCTAGGGGAGCTGCTCCAGCCCTCTGAGCATCCCCGGGGCTCCTCTGACCCCTCTCCAACAGCCCCACATCTTCCTTGTGTTGGGCCCCAGCTCTGGACACAGGACTCCAGCTGGGGAGGGCAGAGCAGAGAGGGACAATCCCCTCCCTGTCCCTGCTGCCCCCCCTCTGCTGATGGAGCCCAGGATCCCATCGCCCTTCCCAGCTGCAGGAGCCTCTGCTGCCTCATGTGAAGTGTCTCATCCACCTTCCTTCACTGCTCAGGCCATAAGCTCTCTGTGGTAAAAAGAACATCCAAAATTGGCCAGCACAGGGGAGCTCAACCTCCTTTGGAGAGGCTAATGAGGAGGAGATGTGAGAAGGAATCCAAGTAAACAAACAAAGGGAGTAGCCAAATAAGCAGGGGGTGTGGCAAAGAAAGTCCTGATTTGGGTTTTGACACCACAGCCTCAGTGTCTCTGTGTCCTGAGAAGGAAGAAGGTTTGTCACAGTTGTATATTCCCTGCTCCCTTCTGGTTTCACTTAGCCACGTGTGGGTGTGTGTGTGGGGGGGTGGGTGTGTGTGCAAGAGCTGGAGTTTGAGGACCAACCTTAACCCTACACTTTTCAAAATTGGAACCAAATGGGCGCCCTTGGGTTTCCACTCACTGGTTTTATAGCAGTTTGAAATTAGACTGATGAGGTGTTCCCTTGCCAGCACTGTCTATCTTGGTCTAATTACACAGGCTGTGCTAATTGCAGGACCAAACCTATAGAACCACAGCATTCCTCTCCTGAGCTTCTAGGGGGAAATGGATGGGGGGAATTCATGCTCCTGCTCACTCCATCTCTCCCTCCTGCTTTTTCTCTCTCTCTTCCCTGGGTGATTATGCTCCTGAAGTGATAATTAAAGGATGGTAAAGAGAAGGGGACCTGGCAGAGAAACAGCATTCCAGGCTCTGGAGAAGAGCCATGGGTCTGGAGCTTGGCTAACAAAATACAGAACAAAGAGCTGGAGGGGGAGAAGCCAGTAACCTGGCAAACTCAAGGCAAAGTGAGAAACAACAGGTCTTGCAAGGCTTTCTCCTTGGTGGTGGAATGACTGGGAAACTTTCCTGCTCAGATCCCACAGCCTGAAACACAAGGGGCAGGGGAGATGCCCAGATCCAACCCCTGCAAAGCTGCTGCTGGAGGTGAAGCAGGGTTCTAGACTTGTTGGATAATTGGGTTGGTAAAGTCAAAGCTGCCTCAGTATAGAGGTGGGGATGTAGATCTGGAGTTGGAAAGCCTTCAGTTTGATCTTCTTTTTCTATTCCTGGACACAACAGCTGCATTTACACTGGCAAAATGGACCAGACCAGGCTCTTCACTGCTGTCCTTCCTGCCCTGTTGCAGGCATTTACCCATCCTGGGGCTGTCACTGCCCACCCCCATGTCATGGGTAGGGACACCCTCCTCTCCCCCAGGGTGCCCCAAGCCCCATCCAACCTGGCTTTGAACCCTGCCAGGGATCCAGGGGCAGCCCCAGCTTCTCTGGGCAACCTGTTCTGGTGTCTCACCATCCTTCTAGTGCAAACTGTCTTCTTTATGTTCAACCTAAATATACTCACTTCATTTTAGAACTGTTGTCCCTTGTCCTGTCATTACAGGCCCTGGTGAGCTCCAGGACCATTCCCTGAGGGTCACAGTCCCCCAGTTTATCCCAGCACCCTGAAGCATGCCAGGAGGAGACCCAGGGATTTCTTGCTCTTGTCCAGCAGACCTGTTCTGCTGGAGATCCCTGGATGGGAGCCAGCTGGTGACCTGCACCTCTCCCTGGTGGCCCTCTCTACCTCTGGAGAAGAGACATTGCCTGTTCAGCAAAGGGACAGAGGAATCTCCTTGGCTTGTGCCTCTGTTTCTGCAGCTCCCAGCTGCAGCCAGCCAACACAGCAGGATGCTTCGAGACATTTGCTGCCATCTATGGCCAGTAATAAATAATGCAAAGGCAGTTAAGAGCTGGGATCTAGCTGCAGGCTGGACTTCCCTCAGTGCTCTGCATGCTCAGGGGTGCTTCTCCCCCATGGGGACCAGGGCTGGCCATAGGGATACATACAAGGAGGCAGGGAGATGCTGTCTGAAAGGGGCTCTACAGCAATTCTGAGCACAGTTACACCAGGAAAAGCTTCTGTCTGGGCAGGGAAGAAGGGCTCTGCCAGCCACTTGACTCAGCCCTCACCAATAACAGCTCCTAAGAGCAGAGACAAGAGAGATGGGAACAATCTGTGACAGCCTGGGGGCTGCAAATGATGCTGCACAGCTGCCCCACAGGTGACAGACACACAGACAGATGTAGATACTTGAAGGGCTTTGGGAAACGTTTCTGCCCCTTCCTCTTGGTGTCGTTTCTCTCTCCTTTCCCTTTTACACCCTGGTGTGTAGAGAGTGATGTCTGGAGAACAGCCAACTCTGATGTTGGGACTGCTCTTGCATCAGTATCCCACAAACTTCAGAGAGTGATTTCAAATGTACATAAAAGGTTTGAAGGTGGTGATTTTGTCCTGGCAGGCTTGGCACAGATCATACATCATCTCTACACCCTCTTTGGTTTCCTACCAGATCAGCTGCAGCCACTGCTGTAGCACAATACTTTTCTCTGGCTACAGCTACAGAAATCACTGAATCCCAGACTGGGCTGGGTTGGGAGGGACCCCAAGGGTCCCAGAGCTCCAACCCCCTGCCACAGGCAGGGACACCAACCTCCAGGCCTGGAGCTACACAAGGTTGCCCAGGGCCCCAGCCAACCTGGCCTGGAACACCCCCAGGGACGGGGCACCCATCCCCTCTCTGGGCAGCCCCTTCCAGCCCCTCACCACTCTCTCTGCACAGAACTTCCCCCCAGTCTCTCCTCTCCCCCTTCCCTCCTCCAGCTTCACTCCAGCCCCCTTGTCCTGCCAGTCTCTGCCCTTCCCAAGAGCTGATTCCCCTCCTGTTTATAAGCTCCTTTCAGGTACTGGAAATACAGGTGTTTATCTGCCCTGGCTTTTTTTCCTTGTCTCTGGGGGGTGTCAGAGGTCATGGACACAGTTTTAATGATCCTGGAAGAATTGGGAGAGGGCTGATTGCTCAGAACATCATGCACCTTTCTTCATTAGCAAGTTTTTCCTTCTGCCTTTGACCTGTGCAATGAAAAAGGGGACAAAAATGAAGCTCTTGAGGGTTTTCCCTGCCAGCATTGTGGGCACAGTCAGGGACTAGGGAATGGGATGTGTGTCTGGGTCATAGACTAGGGGTCTAGATCTTCTAGGAAACTCCCTCTGAACACTAGGCTGTATATCCCAAATCAAATCAGAGCTGAAGCCCCTCTTCTTCCCCACCACCTCACACGCCAGATGCAGCTTGCTGAAGGTTTGATGTCTGCTGAAACTCAAGAGGAGCAAGTGATCCTGATAATGCTGTGGATCTGCCCAAGATCCACCAGCAGCTTCTGACAAGTAACACCACAAAGTGAGTAAAAACCTCACCATCACTCCAGAGACCAGGGAAACCCTCCTCTCTGAACTGTAAGGTGTGGGAGAAGTCCTGCTGTGTTGCAGCCCACCATCCCCATCCTATCCTGCTGGGAAAGGCCTTTGTGTGGTCTCTGTTTCCCCATACAGTGGCTATAAAACCTGTCAGGTCTCATGAACATTTCTCTCCAGGTCTTGCCCCACGTCTCTCCTGACTACATGGGGTCTGGGAGTCACCATGTGGCATTTCAGCCTGCTCTGGGTCTTCATGGCAGGTAGAACTTGGACAATACCCTCCTTAGACAACCTCACTGAATTTATTGCTTCCCCACTCCACATCACCATGATCTCACGTGCCAAAGACCTGCTCCCTGCTCCATGACTGGGCATGGAAGCTGAGGCTGCATGAACATATCTGCTCTGGGGACCAAGAACCCATGAGGGGTCACCACTGGTGGCTGAGACACCACGAAGCCACGTGCTGTCACCACTCCATGAGCTGTGGAAACATAAATCAACCCTACTTAATGCAAAACCCAAGAGAGGAGCAAAGTCTGTGTTGCATCACATGGCTGATACAAAGGGTTAGTTGGGAAGCACACACCATGCATGGAGCCCTTCACCCTCCGGGGTGCTTTGAGGAGCGCCAAGGATGACACAGGGCATTCAGCACAGGAGAGACACTCACTGGGTGTGTCTCCAAGACCATCACCAGACCAACTGGAGACATTGAGAAGGGGAAACCAGACACTGTTAAGACAGGATTCCTTTGATCTGCCTTCCACATCTCCTCCAGACAGCAAGCCCTGTGCAGAGACAGCGTGTGGGTGTCTGTGCGTGTGGGTGTGTACAGACTGCTGGAGCATATGATGTGGGCTTGTTTGTAAGGTTGCTAGACATGTACCTGAGCTGCTCTACCAGCAAATGCACAGTGGAATCACTGTGGGCTTTCTAGCTTCCTCCTGAGATACCATCACCATGTGCACCGGTGCTCGGTGCACGCAGGGTTAGCTGGGTGAGGAGCAGAGACACAGATCTTCTGTGCTGTGAGTTAGGGCTCTTCAGTCACCCTGAGAGCCCAGGCAAAGTATCTGACTTTCCAAGAGCATGGTCTTCTCCTTGACTACACCCCTCCAACAAACATACAACTGTGAGTTGCATCAATGTGCCCGACAGACTGCAGCATCTTTCTTACCACTGTATAAGCATCACCAGCACCCAACAGATCAAAGTCTTTCTCCTCTTTCAGTGGACATCCCCATGCAGGTTTCCATGTGCTCTCTGCCTCTCCAGGTCAACTCTACCCTCCTGTCCTTTGCAGATGACATGCCACCCATCCTGAGCTCCTCCTGGGCTGGGCCATGCTTGCAGAGTGAACCTGAAGTACTGGGTATTTTATGCTCCTGGCCTCCATCCACTGCCCTTCTTGCCAAAGAGCCATCAGAAGAACCTAATCAGAGAATCATAGAATCATCGAATGGTCTGGGTTGGGAGGGACCCCAAGGGTCCCAGAGCTCCAACCCCCTGCCACAGGCAGTGACACCAACCTCCAGGCCTGGAGCTACACAAGGTTACCCAGGACCCCAGACAACCTGGCCTGGAACACCCCCAGGGACGGGGCACCCACCCCCTCTCTGGGCAGCCCCTTCCAGCCCCTCACCACTCTCTCTGCACAGAACTTCCCCCCAGTCTCTCCTCTCCCCCTTCCCTCCTCCAGCTTCACTCCAGCCCCTTGTCCTGCCAGTCTCTGCCCTTCCCAAGAGCTGATTCCCCTCCTGTTTATATGTTCCCTTCCTAAGACCTAAGACACAGCCTAACTTCACAGGACCATATCTATGCTCTCAGGGCTGTTTGCCACTCCTGTCTCTCAGAGCTGCCACCTCCCAGTGCCGCATCCCATTCCCAAGTATTCAATGCAGCTAAGTCAGAGGATCCCTGGGACAGACTGGGTTCAACTCATGGACTAGCAGATTGGGACACTGGGACTGAGGCATGGCAGGAGGTCCCTCCAGAAGACACCCCCACCTTCACTGCAGCCATAAGGTACAGCTCTTCCCAAGGGGTGGAAAGCCTTCCCCATCATGGACCAGCTTTTCACAGACTGGAGACTTTGCAGAGCTCTGTGCCCCAGCTTCTGGGTGCTCCTCTGAGCAGGTTTCACTGTCCTGCTCAGCCTGTCCCTTAGTGCCTGGACATGTGTGAGCCTGCCTGCATCTGTGCATCTCTCAGGGTGGCTGCATCCCCCCCGTGCCTGAAATGAGTTCTCATTGTGGGTGCTGCTACATACACACGTGCCCCTGAGAGCATGGGGCTGCCTGTGAGCATCTGGGAACTGCACAAGCGAGCGTGTGATGCCTCCTCCCTCCTTCCTGGCGAGGCAGGAGAAAGCATTCCCAGTGTGGATGGCCCCTGCTAATGGCCCAGGAATCCTCAATGCAGCTGTTTGTTCTGGCACCAGCGCAGCGAGGTCCTGAAGGCAGTTGAACCGCATCGACTTCCCTGCCAGGGTCAGGTTTCAGAGGTATGTGATTGGGGATGCCCCCACTGAATGTTTCCAGCACCTGGCATCCGCCTCCTTCCCCGAGCTTGCCATTGCTTCTGCTCAAGGGAAACCTAAGCCTTTTCAACACAGGCAGGAGAACGTGGACGCCAGGGAGGTGATTTACAGCCTTGTGAAATCCCATCACCCAGCCAGCCCACGAGGCAACAGTGCTGCTATTGTGACAGCCAGTTTGGCGATAGCAGAGGACCCTCAGGCCAGCCCCTCTTCCTCTGTTCCCTTCCTTTCCTTCCCCTCCCCAAACCCAAGTCCTGTGGCCCCGTGACCCTCTGACATCTGGGGCACTTCTGTGGCAAAGCTCCTAAAGGAGCTCCATGGTCTGGGTCTCCTGGAGTCAGGGTGTCTGGTGTGGGTACCATGTGGTTTAATCTGAGGAAGGAGAGGACCAGAAACCAGGATGGGGTGGCAGAGTTACCTCCACAGCGCCAAGGAAACACCATGTTCCCCCAGCTCAATTCAACCCCATCCCATGTGAAGTCTGTATCAAGAACATAGCTGGTGGGGAGAGATGGTCTCCTCCACAGGATCACTAAACCTTCTTCAGAGCATCCTATGGCAATGAGTCCCACACATCATTACCTGCTGTGTGAAATTCTGCATGCCTGGCTCCAAACCATTGCTGTGGGGCAGGACAGTGATGTCTACCTGTGCCTCAGACCTTAGAGGAGCTGAAACATGGTTTGTTGATGCTCTCTCTCTGGGCTGATTTCTGAGGCATCAAGGTGTACCAAACTGGTAACTCAGCTCAGCCCCATTCTTTACTCCAGGTGGAATGAATTTGGCCTGTTTAGTTCAGAAAGTAAAATGCAGCTCAGTGACAGACCTGGACACAGCAGGGAAGGTGGTGGGAAATGGTCCTCTGAAGGACCACCTGGTGGAAGCCAGGATGTTTCCAGAGCCCTCATATGACTTGAAACACAGAGATGCCCTGGCTACCTAGGGAAAAGAATCATAGAACCATAGAATGGTCTGGGTTGGGAGGGACCCCAAGGGTCCCAGAGCTCCAACCCCCTGCCACAGGCAGGGACACCAACCTCCAGGCCTGGAGCTACACAAGGTTGCCCAGGGCCCCAGCCAACCTGGCCTTGAACACCCCAGGGACGGGGCACCCACCCCCTCTCTGGGCAGTCCCTTCCAGCTCCTCACCACTCTCTCTGTAAAATACTTCCCCCTAGTATCTAATTTAAACCTTCCTTCCTTCAGCTTTAATCCATCCCCCCTTGTCCTGCCATTGTCTACCCTTTTAAAAAGCTGATTCCCCTCCTGTTCCTGGGGTCCCTTCAGGGATGGGGAGGCTGCAGTGAGGTCCCCCCACAGCCTTCTCTTCTCCAGGCTGACCCAGCTCAGCTCCCTCAGCCTCTCTCCCTAGGGGAGCTGCTCCAGCCCTCTGAGCATCCCCGGGGCTCCTCTGACCCCTCTCCAACAGCCCCACATCTTCCTTGTGTTGGGCCCCAGCTCTGCACACAGGACTCCAGCTGGGGAGGGCAGGGCAGAGAGGGACAATCCCCTCCCTGTCCCTGCTGCCACCCTCCTGCTGATGGAGCCCAGGATCCCATGGGTCTGTGCCCAAAACCCCCCAGTAGATTTGTGGCAAATTCAAGTGCAGGAACCAGATCACCCCATCATACCCCACCAGTCTGACTCAACACTCAGCAAAGCTCTGCCTGAGTTCTAGGAAAGCTGGAAAACTTCTTGATATGAAACCCTGTGGATGCTAAAAGTTTAAGGGGAGGCTGGACAGATTAAATAAACAAACAATCCCAGCCACTCAGGTCTGGTATGTCCATGGGAAAAACGTCCTGCTCAGGAAGTCCTTGAACTTTGTACAGTTTGGGTATTGAAAGGAAACACTGCATTATGCTTGACCTGTTACATCCTTCCAAAGCCAACTGTTCTTGGCCACCTACTGAGAGGAGACACAGGAACTTTGCTGAGTTGTAGGGCTGCTCTTTGTAGAGGAGCTGTGCAGATAAGTCTTTCTGCCTACTGCTCTCTCCACCATGAGTTTTTCCTCTCCAGGGACCTGGAGCAAATCCATCTGGAGTGTTGCACCCAGCAGGGCAGGCACATGCTGTGTTTTCTGTGTGTTTTAGGAGGACCCCAGGGAGAACTGGGTGCTGGTGTGCTAATGCTACCCGAGGACCTGAGCAGAGTTTCCTCCATCCTACTTCAGAAACTGAAAGCATCTGAAAGGTAGATGTTTCATCTGAGCTGTTCTCTGCAGGCTGTGTTCAGGCAGTTGAGAGAAATTAGTGCTGAGAGAGGACAGGTTGATTTAGGAGAGATTTTGACAGCTGGATATCCCCTCCATGACCTATTTACGTGTGGGTTGGGGCGACCAGCTCAGACAGAAAGTGCTCATCTTTTAAACATCCAGAGAAAGGAGATCTGCCTCAGCTTGGAATTCATCCCTTTCCACCTCTTCTCCTGCCTGGATGAAACCCCCCATGCCCAGGGCTGAACCACAGACTGGGCAAGCCCCAATGCATGTGCCTATCCAAATCAGGACCTTATGCTGACAGAAGGACCCAGGGAGCTTCTGGTACAGCAGGGCATTGCAGGATAGACTGCAGGATGAGAAAAGAGTAGGTGGGGGACAAAGACCAAATCATTTTGTCCTGAGAAGAGAGACAGGACTCCAAGAAGACTCATTTCTGGGATGGTCCTCATGGTCTTGCATGGTGCTCATGGTCTTGCATCTTCCCTGCTACAGCTGCTACCTGGACCTGCTGTGGTGGGCTGGTGCCACAGGTTCCCACATTGCTGCCTGTGGTGATCACTGCCATGTCAACCTCTTATTTAACCACATACCAGATGCACAGTGAATCCGTTCTCTGAGCTGGGTTTGGTTTGAACTGTTAACTTTGTTCTGGTATCTGGGTCACCCACGTGCGTGTGAGAGCTTTCCTGTTTAAAGAAAACATGTCATGGAGGGTTTGAAGGTGTGTTTGAGCTAGAAATCGTAGCAGCCTCTGCACTCATAGGGCTCCCTCTGCTTCATTCTCCTCCCTTGCCCTCCCTGCCCTTGGAGGGCCTGCAAAGCAGATTAATCCTGACTCATAAATATTTTACCCACAACTACATATGCCCTGAAGAGATTCTTTGCCACAGATCAGAACCATGTCACCAGGACATGATGATGTGCCATCAGAGTGGTTACCCAGACTAAGCCCCTGGGATGCTGGTGACTCCATGTCTATTTGTTGTGGTGCAGAGAGGAGGATCACTACTGAGGGGGGCAGGAGATGCCCTTTTAACGTGGCCCCTTGGCCCTTCCTCAGGAGATTTACTTGAGGTGGCTGGTGTCCTAGATGTGCTTTAGCTTTGCTCTGTTCATGACCCCTCACATGAGAGAGGGAGGGAACTTGCATGAGCTGCATCTCCCAAGCTGGAGTCCCATCACCACTGACCAAGTTTCTTCTTGTACCTCTGGCCCAGTGGACAACAGATCTGATCTCCCATGAATCACAGAGCTATAGGGGTGGGAAGGGACCTCCAGAGGTCATTGAGTCCAACCCTCTGCCAAAGCAGCTCCCTAGGACAGGTTGCACAGAGCGGCATCCAGACAGGTCTTGAATATCTCCAGAGAAGGAGACTCCACACCCCCTGGGCAGCCTGTCCCAGGGCTCCCTCACCCTCACTGGGGAAAAGTTCTTCCACATGTTGGTGCAGAACTCCCTGTGCTCCAACTTTCAGCCATTGCCCCTTGTCCTGTCCCCACAGACACTGAAAAGGGGCTGCCCATTTCCCCCTGCATCCCATACTTAAGGTATTTATAAACATTAATAAGGTCCCCCCCTTAGTCTTCTTCTCTCCAGGCTGAACAGCCCCAACTCCCTCAGCCTTTCCTCATAGGGGAGATGCTCCAGGCCCTTCAGCATCTCTGTCCCTCCTCTGGACTCTCTCCAGGAGATCCCTGGCTGGTTGATCCCAGGGAGCCCAGCACTGGACACAACACTCCAGGTGGGGCCTGAGCAGGGCAGAGCAGAGGGGGAGGATCCCCTCCTGTCACCTGCTGCCCACACTCCTCCTGATGCCCCCAGGATCCCATTGTCTCTCTCAGCCCCCAGGACACACTGCTGGCTCATGGCCACCCTGTCACCCACCAGCACCCCCAGGTCCTTCTCCACAGAGCTCCTCTCCATCAGCTCCCCCCCCAGCCTCTACTGATTCAAGAGGTTATTTCTTCCCCACTTCTTCCTACAGCTGCCAGAGCCCACGCGAAGAGCTGGTGTAGGTCTGGGTTTTAAAGAGTGTAGGCACAAAAATATGACCACTGCAAGGCCAATTTCCCTTCCCAACCTGAGGGCTCTTGCAAGAAAATAGCATGCTCTTCTCCTGTGAGGCAGACAGAAATAGACAGTGCCAGGCCTGCCTTTATTTCCCACCCTTCTGGGTATTAGCAAATGTGTCTGTCTCTTTCCAGTCTTCTGCCTCTCCTAGGTGCTTTATGCTATTAGATAAACCCATGGTAGAGGGAAAGGAAATTGAATTCCAAATTGATCTGCTCTACCTCCTGGGAGCTCCACAAAAAGCAGCATCCCAGCATTTCCTGGGTAGAAAAGGAGGAAGGAGAAATAATAACCCTTAAAAAGGAGGAAAAGCAGGGTGGGAACATTCATTAGACTGAAAAGATACCCAAGTTGCACTGCCTAGATGTTTATTTAGTGGATCACCAGACAGATGGCACCACCCAGGTGCATGACAGGTGCTTTTCCAAAACTCACTGGTGACCAAGGGAGCAGGGGCTGGCACCAGTTCAGGGGGAGCTGGTTCTCCCAGTCGTGGAGGTTCAGAGACAGGTGAGAACAGATCAGTATTTTTAGAAAAATATCCAATGCCTCAGGGTCTTGACATGCAGCGTTTTTAGAGGGACCCAACTCTCTGCAGGTCCATGTGCATGTCTGGAGACCGTGGAGCAGCAAGACCTGGAAATCAGGTCCAGACACAGAAGATACAGATTTCCTGATGGATCACCTTCCCTGAACACAAACAGAGGCTGGTCCAGGTCCCTGCTGTGTTCAGGCACCCAACTCCCACACACCCCATGCTCTGCAGTGACATTATGTGCCTACCCAGAAAGCCAGAGCGTGAAGCCTGTATAAACACACCATCAAACACCACCAAACACCATAAACACAATGAAGATTACAGGGGGTGACTTGGCTGGCCTACTTTAGCTATTTCACAGGGCTCCAGTGATGCAAAGCAGCTGTCAGCTTAGTTGTTCTCATGAACAACTTGCATTAGCCCAGCCTTGCACTCCTTGGGTCTGGGCATACCTTAGAATCCATGGATCACACCCTTGATGCACTTTCTCCTGTGGGCAAGACATTCCTTATCTTTCAAGAGCTCTGGAATTTGCTGGAGGTTTTGAATCCTCATGACTGCATCACATTAAATGCTCTGTTTTCTTGCCTGGGAGTTGGCTTGTCTCTGACCTCTGTCTGAAGGAGCCATGCTTGGTTGTGATACCCTTGATCTTGAGTTCTAACATCCTGCCTTTGATTTTGGCCAGCACCACCAGCTTCAGATGAAGGCAAAAGAAATTTCGTGGTGCACAGCTATTAAATAGTCTTCTGCTGGAAGAACCTTCTTGACCTTTATTTAGAGCTTATCTCCTGAAGCATCACAGTATAGATGACTTCCCAAAAGTGTTATTAGTGATACTTCTGTCTGCTTTTATGCCCACACTCAATTCTTTCTCTAGCCTTGGCCATAATGCAAGGAGTTCCACAGATGAAGGAGCTACAGCAAGGAGTTCCACAGATGAAATGTGCATTGGCATAGGAAAAAACAGCACAAGGGAGAGGTATTTTAGCCTAGACTAGACTGGACTAGTTAATTTGGAAGCCTTCTCACCCAAGGACTACCAGAGGATGCTGTTCTTAAACATTCAGAAGTTTCATAGGCTTTTTCATGAGGAATAAGAAGGCACAGGAGGCAGTTTCTGGAGAAAACAAACTGCTACCCTGCACAAACAGCTCATCCTGCTCAGCTGAGCAGGAGTCTGAAACAATATCCACGAGCACTCAGATACAGGGGGAAAGGGAAGATACTTCCAAGTGGCTGCTGAAACCACAAAGCCATTGTGCATAGTTCCCCCTTGTAATGACCTCTCAAACCCATTAACTGTGATTCTTTTACACCATCCCTCCTCCCATCCCGGGGTGATTTGCAGCAAAGGCAATGAGAAAGCAGAAAGCTTCTCTGGCCAGACTCCATCCTCTAACAGGAGCAAGGAAACACTGGAGAACACCAGCCCACATCCTTGTTTCACTCCCCAGATCATCCACTATTGCTCTGCTGGAGTCAAACACCTTTGAACAGGAGCTGGCACAGATACACACCTCTATATATGTGATCCCATCCATGCTGAGGATCATTTACAACTGAAAATAAAGAAGCCCCATCTGAAACCAGACACTGCATCCACACAATGGATTTTGAAGGGGGAGGACAGGAAGGTGTTATTTTTGGCTGCTTGCCTGCAGCAAAACCAGCCACCACTCTAAAGCCAATAGATCTGTATTAGTGACTCCTGTGGGAGGCCCAGGCTAGAGATTTACATCAGCATTTGTAGGACAAACACATTTTGAGGCCACAGATAAGAGTCTGTTGTGGTTATGCTTATCTCCGTGCAGGCTTGCAGCAAAACACATCTCTCCTCTGAGGAACTTATGGCTCAGGGCCCAGGAAAGCAGGGTATGAAGTTGTTTTGGTGATAACTCCCTCAGATTGCAGTGAGTACCTAGGTGCTTCGAAAGCCAAGCCTAGAGAAGCAAGCTGGACAGAAGGATAGAAGAACCAAAAAAGGAAGGGGCTTCTCTCAAAGTCCCTCCAGGGTGATTGGCAGAGCCAGAAATAGCCCACAGGTTATTTTGGTGCTGAGCCATCACCATCCTCAGCCATATAAAGGTTAAACATCTAACCTAGTGTGTTGTTCAAGGCTTTTTCTGTAGACCACAATGAGAAGCAGGAACAACCAGCAGGCGATACAGACCACCTTCCATGGGGTGAGAGGAGATGGCTGGCTGACAGGCTCTAGAAGACACCTCAAGAAGTTATTTTTAAAGGCTGGGTAAGGTGAGGTCTGAAGATCAGCAGAGGCCAGCAGCACACTCAAGTCTCCACCTAGGCTGGCGTTCCCACATCACTGTCCACACCAGCCATCAGCTGACAGTGTCTTGCTAAGTGAGCCCCAGTTTCTCTACAGAAGCAGAGTAGAAAGTAGCATTTTTAATTTAAAATTCATCAAATCGTGGTGATCTGAAGAAAATAGTGGTGGCTAAATTTTTCCTTGGCCACAGGAATGTGGAAACTATTGGCTGAGCAGTGGCTTTCAAGCCTCTCATCTGTGAGCCCTTCAGAGTTTCTTGGTGGAGGTGTGGACCTTCCATCCAAGCTGCAGAAGTTCCTGCTGCAGCGGATGTTTTTCCTTCTGGTCTTTGAAATGAGTAGATTTATTCACAAACAGATAAATAGATGTTTTCTGGTGCTTTTTTTTTTTCCCCAACAAAAGGATTTAAAAAATTTACTCAAAACACACCATTAGGTTTGAAAGCTGATAATGGATGGAAAGGAAGGAAAATAACCCACCTTGACACACTCCTGGGGAAAGTGTATTGGCAACAACCACTTGCATTACTACAGGAGCTCTGGGCTTTGACATGGAACTGTCCAGAAATTACTACAGCCTAATCTCCTAGGCCAAAATCCACCTCACATACCTGTGCTGGCTTAGGGTGAGTCCTTCCAACTTAAGCCAACAAAGACAAGCTCTGCTCATGAGGGGTGGTGCACCCTTTCCAGGTCTCTGTCTTGATCCCCTAACAATGGAGGGGAAAATCATAGAATCCCAGACTGGTCTGGGTTGGAAGGGACCCCAAGGATCCCAGAGCTCCAACAGGCAAGGCCACCAACCTCCAGGCCTGGAGCTACACAAGGTTGCCCAGGGCCCCAGCCAACCTGGCCTGGAACACCCCCAGGGACGGGGCACCCACCCCCTCTCTGGGCAGCCCCTTCCAGCCCCTCACCACTCTCTCTGCACAGACCTTCCCCCCAGTCTCTCCTCTCCCCCTTCCCTCCTCCAGCTTCACTCCAGCCCCTTGTCCTGCCAGTCTCTGCCCTTCCCAAGAGCTGATTCCCCTCCTGTTCCTGGGGTCCCTTCAGGGACGGGGAGGCTGCACTGAGGTCCCCCCACAGCCTTCTCTTCTCCAGGCTGACCCAGCCCAGCTCCCTCAGCCTCTCTCCCTAGGGGAGCTGCTCCAGCCCTCTAATGATCCTCACGGTTCCTCTGAACCCTCTCCAACAGTTAAAATCCCAAATCTTGCTTTGCCAGAAGCAAGGAACAGAGTGTTGAGTGCAACTTGATGCCCTGCAGTAGCTCATTTGTCTCCAGCTCCTGCTCTGTGGCTTCCTGCTGGTCCTGTGCCATGTCCACTTGCCCTTGGTAGATATCTTGGACACCCTGAGTGCCTCTGGATGATTACAGGGGGCAAATGGATTGAGCCAGCAATTCCTACTTAGAGTGGACTGAAGTTCTCCTCAGGTTCATTGCTGTGCTGGCTGGAGCTCCACAGACAAATTCAGACCAAAAAGTCCAGGTAGCCACCTGGACATCTCAGAATAGGCAAGGGGAGTCTTCTACTCAGGATGCCCAGGGGAAGGGGATGACAACCCTGGGCCAGCAGCCTCTGCCTTGAAAAGCTTCCAGCTCCAACAACCAAGAGGAAACAGGAGCACTTGGGAGGAGAAAGCAGCTTCCTAAGTATCCCCCTGTGGGATGCTCTCACAGCTACTTGCAATCCCTGAACCGTCTCTGCCTTCCTCAGAGGCCACGTTCAGCTCTCAGGTTCTTACTGTGAGTCACGTTCAGGACTCCCTTTTTTAAACAAAAACCCAAACAAGCCAAAGAAATAAATAAAACCAAACCTAAAATGCAGGGGTTTGCTCTTTCCAAAGGCCCATTCCCCAAACCTGAACAGGAAACCTTCAGTGTCGAGATCTCCTAACTCTGAACATCACAAATGCAGCAAAAAGACCAAATCACCCCCAAAACACCAAAGAAATGAAACCAGTTTTCTTTTAAGGCATTTGCAGAAGGACACCTATTCACACACAACCAAACCAAACCCCAGCAGGTCCCAGAGCAGTAAAAACACAGGAGATTATTGTTTTAATTCAATTTGCCCTGCTGCTTTCCTCTACCACTCAGTGACTGGCTGGAAGATGGACATGGAGAAAAGTTAAAGAGCTTTTACTTTCAGTTACTCCCCCCAACTCTTTAGACATCTACTTTGTCAAACTGCTTCCAGGGGGTGAGTTGCTGGAGGACACGCAGGAGTAAGATAGTGGCATGGACCCTTTAAGTACGTGGGTTTCTAGCCTTGCATTGGGACTGCAAGTTCTCACTCCTCTATCTGGTGTTTTTTAAGCCTGTCTTTGAGCTTTAACTTCTGTGTTGGAGAGGGGGGGACAACTCACATTTTAAATAAAATCATTTACCTGCCATATCTGCAGAAAGAAGCTGGAGATCAGCTCCAGAAGCTGAAGAGTTAACTCTAGAGAGCCAGAATAAGGGGAGGAAAAGGAAGAGGAATAAAATCTTTCCCTTTTTGGAAAGCTCATGCTGTTTAAGCAATTGTCATGGTTTTGGGAATGGTTTCCACCTGTAATTATTCACATGGGTTGCTACAACAGGGTCTCCCTCTCTGCAGCAGTGGATGCTACATTCAGCCCTCTTCTATTAGAAGAAAGAGATGCCCATTGTACTGCACAGGCTGAAGGAGTTTGGGTGTTTTTTCTACACTGCAGAGGGAAAAAGACCTACAAAGTCAATCAGTGGAAACAACTGGCAAAATAAATTCAGAGCAGACAGTGTTCATGGAAACTGAGAAGCCTTTGAGACCATCCTGCTGATCCCACCAACCATGAGTCCACAAACCCAGTCTTATTGTCTTAAAAACAGGAAGGGTGGCCTAAAGCTCACTGTGGGTAGGAGATGCAACTGTAAGATGACAAAAATCAGAAACAGGTAAAGAACAGAATAAAAGAGGGGGAAAGATGCAGTGCTAAGTCAGCAGGCCTGGCCTTTGCCTTGGAGGGTGGCCTGGCACCTCCTCTTTGGAGGTGGCTGATGGCTGCCTAGACCACAGGCAGAAGAGCATGTGCCAGTTAGCACTGCTGGTCCCTGGCAAACAGACATGGAGTGGGGTGCTCTGCTTCTGTCTGACCCAGTGATTCAGCTCACCTCACTGCAGATATCCATGGCATCATGAGCTCACCACTGTGGCTCTCCCAAGAGTAGAGCAGGAATCAGCAACGCTGATTTCTTCACTCCAAGAAGGACCTAGAGGTCCTGGAGCGTGTCCAGAGAAGGGCAACCAGGCTGGGGAAGGGGCTGGAGAGCAGCAAAGCTTGCGAGGAGCGGCTGAGGGAGCTGGGGGTGCTGAGCCTGGAGCAGAGGAGGCTGAGGGGAGCCCTTCTCCCCCCTGCCCTGCCCTGCCCTGCCCTGCCCTGGCAGGAGGGTGCAGAGAGGTGGGCGATGGTCTCTGCAGCCAGGGGCCAGGAGCTGGGAGGAGGGGCAATGGGCTCAAGCTGCCCCAGGGCAGGGTCAGCTCAGCTGGGAGGGCAAAGTTCTTCCCTGGCAGAGTTGTGGGGCTGTGGCACAGGCTGCCCAGGGAGGGGCTGAGTCCCCAGCCCTGGGGGTGTTTAACAGAGGGGAGATGAGGTACTTAGGGATCTGGTTTAGCACAGGATGGGAATGGTTGGACTCAATGATCTTAAAGGGCTTTTCCAACCTTGCAATTCTGTGGTTCTGGGATGCTGTGGTGTGTTTTATCTGCTCCCATTTAGCTGCCTGCTGTAGCATCTCTCTGCTTGCTGTATCTCTGTTGCCTACAGATGAAAACTGGGTTCTCTCTCTCTCTTGGAGAGGTTGTGGCTTCCAAATGCAGGTAAGATCCATCTCATCTGACTTCCAAGCAAGCCTGACAGTGTCATGGTCAGCCCCATGCTTGCTATAGGATCTCCTGCCTCTCTCCAGCTCAAGCAGCAGAAATGGAAGGGAAGACACAACTTCACATAGCTTTTTCAAGGGCAGTCCTCAAATGTGGCTACACCCTGGCTGGTACACCACTGCCTTCATGTGACTTGCCATAGCAGATCCCTCGATCTTATCCCATCCTGTGAGCTCATCCATGGTGTCCTGTCATGGGTGGGGAGAAACCAGCATGGAAAGCTCTGCAAATTGCTTGGGTGGACCAAAACCTGAGCTCCTGACAGCTTTATTTTGACTTTATAACAATTAATAGAACCTGAAAGCCAGATGCAGCTGAAAAACTGTTTCATGGAAAGCAAAGCCCCCTCAGACACAGGGATGATGAGGGGGTCTTGTCTCCTTTTGCTTCCCCTCTTCCCAGGAACAGGAATCCTATTTATTTCTCTCCCCAGTTCCTGGCCCAGCCTTTAGGCTCCTGCCTACCCACACTCCTCATCTACTTCTCCTGCCTGGTTGGCGTAATTAACTTTCATGCTCTCATACCCCTACTTTTCTTGCCAGTGCTTGTGGGAAGGGATGAGCAGCAAACTCCCTGCGCAGAGGATGCAGGAGACAAGGCGAATGAATGCTCAGCAGGCAGCTCGTAAAGCAGGCAGCTCTCTGACTTCTGCAAGCAGAGCAGGCAGGAAACCCACCAAGAAGGTTTCTTTCTTTTTCTTTCTATTTTTCACCCCCCCCCCTCTTCCCTTCTCCTTTCCTTTCCTGCCCCCATCAGCAACCGCCTCCCAAGCCCGTCCCCCCAGCGTCCCTCCCGGCACCCTGCCTCCTGGAACTTGCTCTTTCATGAGCAGTGTGTGGTATTATGACTCCGGCGATGCTGAGCCCTGCCAGCACGCCTCAAACCACAGGTATCTGACCCTGTCCCAAGCCCCATAACACTGATTAATGTCCTGATTCACAACCAGATAGGGTTGGCCACAGCCGTGGCCAAGCTGGGACACCACCCCACTCGTTTTCTCTCCCCTCCTCCTCCCTGCAGACCCCTCTCTCATTGCTTGAGGGGAGGGGAGGGGGGGTATCCATTCCAACCCCCCCTACCCTACCCAGCAGCAACCACGGGAGCTGCCAGCAGCGTCTGGGAGCTGTGCATGGTCAGGGTGCTGTTACAACAAGGCCAGCTCTGTGATTACGGCACATTAAGCCCTCAGTGTGGTGCAGGCAGCTCTGGGCCATGACGTTCTCTCAGCTCCAGCCATTCAGCTCTGGCATCGCCCTCGTCTCCTCCTTTTGCTGGGGAGATGCTGGGAGGGTTTGACATGCTGCTCACCTGGACCTGAGGGTAGCCATGGCCTCAGAGCCACCAGGGAAGGAAAGCTGTGGTGGCTGTGCATGCCTCGGTGGGAGGCAGAGAGGAGGGAGGAGGAAGTTCCCCAGACTGAAAAGCACAGGGGTACTGCATGGGGGGGTGGTGGTGGGAGTCCCAAAAGAGCCTTTTTTCAGGGATGTTGATGGCTTGGATGTGACAGTAACAGGGATCCAACCAGGACCTGTTGCAGTGTGGGTGCCCTCCCATGGGACCACAAGCACCAGCTAATTAATTCTCTGGGAGAAAATATATCAGCTGGCTCCTGTTCTCTGTCCCCTTTGATGATGCCCACATCCATATGTCTACAATACCTTTTTCCCAAAGCAGTGTGGCCTCATCCAAACCATTACCTCTAGATGAGGTACTTTGAGATATGGTTTAGTAGAGGACAAGTATGTTTAGACTCGATGATCTTAAAGGTCTTTTCCAGCCCAGTCATTCTGTGATTCTGTGATCTCCTACAGCCTGTAATACACCAGAACCGTGTCTGAGTATTATTTGGGGTGGTACAGGTGGGTAAGAGCTAATGCTGGGGAGAGTGTTGGCAGTAAAACATCATGGAGGATGGCAGTTCAGTACTTCATCCTTGGCCTGCCTATTTTTTATTGGTAAAGGCAAAGCTCTGTCAGATGGGAGCTTCTTTTGGCAGTGCCAAAGTTGTGTCTGTCCTCCCTTGGCCATCCCCTGCCCGGACTGGAGGAACAGCCCTGATCCTCAATGCTTTCTTTCCCTTGGCCAGTTCAGAAAGACCCTCTTGCTCCATCCAAGCAGTCCCTGCCCTTAGGGTGGGACATGTCCCCTCCCTGTTCATACCCCTAACCTGTTCCAGGGCTCAAAAACCCACTCAAGACTTTAAGCTAAGGCCTTGGATCCTCCCCCAAACCATCTTATCTCTTGCCATCTTGTACCCAGGCCTACTAGACCTCTGTGCACACCCCTTGGGTTCTCACCCAGCAACAATGTTGACAATTATGATGAAGCAATTAAGCAATTTGGCTACTTAGCAATTACAGGTGGGATGGGTGATTCATCTCCATATCTGCAGGAACAGGAAAACTGGCGAGCGGAAGGGTGCAGGGATCCACCTGGTCTGTCTTCTCCTGCTCCACCTCAGGCCTCTCCTCCACCCAGCTCTGCTCATGGGATAGCAGTCTGTTCTCCCTTTGGCTTGGCCATTGTTCTGCTTATCTGGGTAACTCAGAGCCCTTATCTCCCTAGGAAGTGCTGAGTCAGGTCAGCCAAGCACATGCCCGCACTGACCCCTACGGAGATCCTCTTTGTGTTCAGACTTCTTGGCACAGACCCAGGGATGGATCCTTACCAGGATGCAAAACACAGGCTGACTCTGTTTCATTTTCACCTGATGAAGCATGCTCCCCTCCCCCTGCTCCTCCATAAACCTGAGTCATCTTTTTGCTGATGACAGTAAATTAGGGGTGCACAGTAGCTGTGGCTGTGGAAGGCCTGATTTACCACTCTCAAGCCTACAAAACATATGCAAAATACACTTAAAAGTTCAATTTCTTGATCACACTGACATTGTCAATGACACCAAGGGATGCAAAGGCAAAATCAGTACAGAAATTTTTGGTGGGGTAAGAAGAAAAAGCAATCATCTCTTTGTGCAGTCAGCTTTTAAACACCAATGCTAGAATTTGCTCAAATCTCCCAGATTCAGACATCATGATTTGGCATCCTTTAGGAATGGACCCAAAATCCACAGCTGAAGCCAGCTCTGTCCTGTGGTTTGAAAGAACCCAGCCTGCCAGCATGTTTATCATCCTTCCCCACCCCCACCGTGGCCAGAACCAAGAGCGATGCTCCCCTCCTCCCTGCTTTCAGACCCCTCTCCCCAAATTGCTCTTGCTTTAATGCTTTCAAGAAGGCATTCATTGCACAAGGCAGCCAGCCACAAAAGAAGCTACTGAAGCATGGCTGAACATGGTTTGGAGAAGCATCTGGAAACTGGGGGCTTGTCATCTGATCCAGATCTCTCCATTTGCAGAATTCTCTCCCTTTCCCGTCCAGATGCAGCCCAGGGCCAGGAGACCAGGACCAGCGTGTGCCAGTTGGGCTTCTCTGATTTACCCTCTGGCTCTCTCCTTATTTCCCTGCAGTGATGCTGATTGACATCAGATGAGATCCTCTTGGCCCTTCTGCGCTCCACAGATTTATGCCAGCAGAAGGTTCTGGCCCCTTGAGCTTTGTGGTTTCTGTGATGAGGTTAAAGCAAATCACAGAGAAAATCTGATCCCAGGAATGAAAAAAAAAAACCCCACCAGCAACACCAACAACAAAAAAAAACCCCACCCCCAACCCCCAAAACAAAACAAACATGCTTCATTGTGGTGGTGAAAGGCTGATGGGAGGAACACCAGTCAGGGTGGGAAATGAATTGGAGATGAAGCTGGTACTCTGCAGTGGGATCATATGGTGGGATGCTCTGAGACTGTTTAACAATGCTATGGGGTGAGTCAGAGCCGTATGGTTTTGCCCTCATGCTCACTTGTATATACACACATGCAGAACAGTGTGGTACTGACCCCTGTGCCTTTGTCAGATGAGGAAATGAGACCTCAATGCCCACCCAGGTTCTGTGGTCTCAGTCCTGGATGATCTGTGGTGGGATGCTCTGCAGCCGAGCCGGCCCCTTGACAATATGGGGCAGCTCAGAGATTCCTGAGCACCCAATTGCTGACCTCTGAAGCCAAGCAGGGGAAATCAGCCCTATCCTGCTTTGTCCCCATCCAGCCTGGGTAAACAGCCCTAGTAATTTAACATGAGTGAGGAGAATCCACGTCTGCATTGGATACGGTGCGTCAGACCCTCTGACCACAACCGTGGCTATTTACACTGGGAAAACGTTTCCACCTCACTGTTTGTCTTCTTCTTTCTCTCTCTTTTATCCTTTTCTGGGAAGAACAATAAAAATCATAGAATCATAGAATGGCCTGGGTTGGAAGGGACCCCAAGGATCATAGAGTTCCAACCCCCCTGCCACAGGCAGGGCCACCAAAACTAAATCATGTTTCCAAATGCACAGCATCCACCTTCACTTCCCTCAAGTCCTCTGTGCATGTTAAAGAGCAAGAAATGCCTGAAAGCATGTGGAAAGTCAATGGGAGAGCTAAATCTCAACTCCTGGGCTCCTCTCCTTACTGGATTGACCATATTAGAGGAAGCAATTCAGTGAGCAAAACCTTGAGGGCGTTGGGAGAAAACACAAGCTCGGAGAAAATCTCCGGGATACCAGCTCTGAGAGGGTAAAAGTTGATGGTTCTCACTAAGCCAGCAGTCCAAGGTTTTGAAACTGTATGTGTTGGTCATCTCTTAGCAGGTCCACATCTTATTTTAATTTTTTTTCCCCTGTATTTTTATGGAGCTGAGAGGAATTGCTAACGATGAAATAGCTCCACTACAGGATGTTGTGTTATTGATCTTACTCTTTGAGTAGGCTGAGAGAAACAAGTCATTTCACAGAATCACAAGGTTGGAAAAGACCTTTAAGATCAGCAAGTCCAACCATTCCCATCCTAAGCTAAACCAGATCCCTAAGTACCTACCCTTTTTTTAAACACATCCAGGGATTGTGACTCAGCCCCTCCCTGGGCAGCCTGTGCCACAGCCCCACAACTCTGCCAGGGAAGAACTTTGCCCTCCCAGCTGAGCTGACCCTGCCCTGGGGCAGCTTGAGCCCATTGCCCCTCCTCCCATCTCCTGGCCCCTGGCTGCAGAGACCATCGCCCACCTCTCTGCACCCTCCCTTCAGGTAGTTGTAGGTGGGGAGAAGGTCTCCCTTCAGCCTCCTCTTCTCCAAGCTAAACATCCCCATCTCCCTCAGCTGCTCCTCATAGGATTTGCCCTCCAGCCCCTTCCCCAGCCTGGTTGCCCTTCTCTGGACTCACTCCAGGACCTCAATATCCTTCTTATGGTGAGGGGCCCAGAACTGGACCCAGCACTCCAGCTGCAGCCTCATCAGTGCCCAGCCCAGGGGCACAATCCCTTCCCCAGACCTACTGGCCACACTATTTTTGACACAAGCTGGGATGCCCTTGGCCTTCCTGGCCACCTGGGCACACTGCTGGCTCATATTCAGCCTGCAGTCACCCAACACCCCCAGGTCCTTCCTTGCAACCACTCTCCATAGCCAGCATCTCAAAGCTACTCTAACTCTGATTGCTCAATGTCTGAAAGGAGAAGAGGTTTGGGATGTAGGAGCAGAGAGGAAAGTCAAGGTAATGTTGAGGCAAGGCTGTGTCTAGACAATCAAAGTGGGACAGATGGAAACAGCATGTGAAGTTCATGGAAATCAGCCCAGTGGTTCCACTGAATTTTGGATGCTGATTCCTAACTGTGCAAAACAAAAGAGGTGCCTGGCTGTTTGCTCTGGGAGAAGATCAGGCATTGCCTAATATGTTCTAACTCACAGCATCAATGAATTAAGTACTCTGCAGGTTGGCCTATTGTTTCCCAGGGCTGAGCAGTGTCAGAAGCCCCCAGCCCCACTGTGTCACTGCATAAAGTGGGCTAGAGACCATTCTCTGGTCTTGTGGGTAAGGGAAACGTCACTGAAAGTCAGTGACATGGTCTGGGTGCATGAGCCAGAGCCAGCCTGGTGTTCTGATGGGCTCCCATGTACCTACAGGGACTGGTCTGAATATGGGCTGTCATCAGGATGGAGAGATGGAACAGGGGAAAACATGAAGGAAAGTGAACAAAACCAGGTTCAAACGATGCTCCTGGCTCCATCAGTCCCAGCCACCTTGGGCAGAGCAAGGCCAAGATGCCTCCAGCTTCTGAAACCCTCCTTTACCTCCTGAGCTAAGAAATGCCCCACTCTCTGTTTACCAGCACTGTTCCTGTGCTTAGTGGGCTCACAGCTCCTCTGGGATGCTGCACTCCCTCAAGTGAATAAATCAAGCCATTGAGATGACAGCTAAATAACTTGCTAGTGTTCCTGAACAGCAGCAGAGTTCCTCAAAGCACCACTGGGTCTCAGTTCATCAATCATTTCTCCTTTGCTACGTGCCCAAGAGGTGGTAGCTTCCTACCATCTGCTTACAAAGTGCAAGCATGAAGTAGGTTTTTCATCCCACTCCCTTTTCTGTTAAAACATCCAGAAAAATGTAGGTCCCAAGCCAGAGTTCAGGGAACAGGAGGTTTCCTAAGGACACCCAGTGACTTTCAAACCTGCCGCTACAGATGCAATTGAGGCTGCTTCTTGCCCTCAGTGTGGCAAGACCATGGAGAGAAATACACTGAAATGCTTGGAGTGAGGGGAAGGGAGGCCAGGGTGGAGATAACATCAAGGAAGCCTGATTAGCACCGGGACAAACGAGATAACCAGCCTGCCTTGTGTGCTGAGGCAGCAGCTCCTGTCTCCATCCCTTGCCCCAGACACTGATCTAGGAGGTCTTTTTTGAGCAGCCAAGTCTTCTTGTGATGAGCTGCCCTTATCTGAAGAACAGCTGATCCTCGAGGTCGTTATGGTGGAAAGACTCAAAGACACCAAACACCTTTAGAGACCTTTTATTCTGGTCAGAGAGGTGGGCTAGGGCAGGATGGCTGTGCTGCCTAGTCCTGCTCAACACCTCCCTCAGCTTATACGTAAGGGTGATGGTCTGGCTTGACCATTTCACTGTCCCTGCAAGCAACACACCAAAAAGCAGGCAAGTGAGCACCAACTGTGAGGTTCTGGATGCTAGAAGTCCCTGTTTATGTCTGTACTGCTAAAGACAAGCACTGTCCTCTGTCCCTGAAGTCAAGTGGCATGGCACATCTACATGCCTAAACTCAATTTTTCCCTAAAAATAGGAATACCAACACCCCTGACCTATGCTATCCTGCACCACCACTTGGAACCATCTGCAGGACTCATCTGCTCAGATGACAACTCTGCCAAGCAGAGTGCTAATGATTAGATGGTGCAACTGATGGAGGGGTGGTAGCTCAGCCCCTATTGACCTCAGCTGCTGGCCCCATGGTTCACATTGCTGTATATGTATTTATTGCCAAGGGACAGGAGGAACAACAGGGATGGGGTGTGGGGTCTGTCAAACCCAGGATTTGGGTGGCTTTATGCCAAAGTAACATCACTGTACAACCATGGTGTGAGGGCAGACCTTCATGTATGGCTGCTCGTTCCTTCTTGTCCCCACCTCTGTGACCCCATCTCTCCCTCACGTGTCTTAGGGACTCATCAGAGCCTTTGCTGTGCAGATGCCATTCACTGACCCAGCAACAGGTCAGTTTGGTGCCAGCTCAGTGAGCTGAATCAGCTCATGGAGGGGTGGAAATGGTCAGGAGGGAAGGATGGAGACAGGGACACAGTCCCTATGATGCTGGAATGCCTTGAACCAGGGATATTGGGGAGGTGAGAGGGAAAAGAGGTGGAGAAATCCACTTTCTGCTTTGGTAGGCAAAGGGAAAAACATGTAGCCAGAAAGATAGGCCAGCCTTGCAGAAGATTTCAACAACCAAACCATCAGCTGAATGCTGTGAGAGGAGCTCGTGTTGCAGGAGGCTCAAAGTATGACCTGATAAGAGGGAACCATCAGTCCAAATTTTTCCATTCTTGAAAATGAGGTTTCTGGAAGTCAACCCAGCCTCTGAAGGAACAGGGAAACACTAAAACACAGAGCCCCTCCAATCACCAGCAAGGGTCAGCCTGTCCTCAGTGGAAGCACAGGGATTAATGCAAAGCCAGGTGCACCAAGCATGAGTCAGGATGTTTTCTTACCAGGACACAAGGCAGCAAAGCTCAGTCTGACCCAGAGGGTGTTCTGCTAGCTGAGATTTATCCCCAAGGGACTATTGCCACGTCACAGATATACAGAACAATCAGGGTTGGAAAGACCTCTGGAGATCATCCCATCCCACCCCCCCAGAGCAGGGTCCCCTCGAGCTGCACAGGACAGCGCCCAGGATCAGGGGTTGGGATGGCTCCAGAGATGGAGGGAGACTCCCCAACCTCCCTGGGCAGCCTGGCCCAGGGCTCTGCCACCCTCCCAGCACACAAGTTCCTCCTCAGGCTCAGGGGGAACTTCCTCTGCTCCAGTCTGTGCCCACGGCCCCTTGTCCTGTCCCTGGGCCCCCCTGAACACAGCCTGACCCCTCCTCCTGAGCCCACCCCTCAGGGGTTGCTCAGCACTGAGCAGATCCCCCTCAGGCTTCTCTTCTGCGGGCTGAGCAGCCCCGAGTCCCTCAGCCTCTCTGCCCCAGAGATGTCCTGGTGCCCTCAGCATCTCTGGAGCCCTTTATTTGGGGTGGGGGACCCCTGCTGGCTTCTCCCTTTGATCCGGATAGTGTCAGAAGGAGAGGGGGTTTGGAGGGACCAGAGCTCAGAGGGCTGATGTGAGCCCAGCGACAGCCACGGGGTCGAAGAGCCGCGCGGTCTAATCAGTGTCTAAATACACGCCAGGCTTCATCGTCCTCTCCCAGCAGCCTGGGGTGAGGATGGAGCCACTCTGCAGCAACAAGGGCCAGTTCTCAGGAGGGGGTTCAGCCACAGAATCACAAGGTTGGAGAAGACCTTTGAGATCGTCGAGTCCAACTGTTCCTGTCCTCTACTACCCCTGAGCACCTCATCTGCCCGGCTTTCAAACACATCCAGGGTGGGTGACTCAACCCCCTCCCTGGGCAGCCTGTGCCACAGCCCCACAGCTCTTTCAGGGAAGAACTTTTTCCTGATATCTGATCTGACCCTGCCCTGGTGCAGCTTGAGGCCAGGCTCAGAGGCAGCCACAGTCCAGCTCTGCTACTCCCTCCTCCTGGCCTTTAGGCACAAAGAAAAGGCAGGGGCTGCAGGGTTTAGCAGAAGCTCTGCCACCAGCTCTGGGGAGCAGGATTTCCCCAGCTCTGTATCTCAGGATCTGCCAGGAGAGATGCTTTCCCACCTCAGCCCGTGCTGCTTGGTCAGAGCAAATGCCTGTGCCTGTGCCCCAAATAACTTTCCAAACCAGGGGCTGATTTCAACTGAATTTAATCAGCGGAGGGAAATCCTCCAGCCAACAACTTTCCACCCCAGGAGAGGCCCTTATCAGCCCACCCAGCCCAGGAAAAGAGGCGATAGGAGCCACACAGCTGTGGGACAGACTCTCAGCATCGTTTTTCAAAGGGACATGTGAGCGCAGGGCGGCGGTGGCAGGGGCAGCAGCTGTCTCTGCTTGAGCTGTCTGAGCTGGGGAGGGGGGTGGGGGTACCCCTCACAAGGGACTGCAGACACACCACCCTAGCCAGAATAATCCCACTGATCTCAAAGCACCGCTCTGGGGCTATTTCTAGGAAGCCAGAAAGCAAACAACAACTGCCTGGACCTGAAAGGAACACCTTGCATCTCACTTCCTCCAGCCTTGCCCCCCACCCCACCCCCATGTGCACAGTTGCTTTTCCCTCTTCCCAACACAAGCAGCTCACACCAAACCCATCCTGCTCAGGTCAGGCTTGCCACTGGGCAGCTGGATATTTTTGGCTTGCAGGGGATGAAATGGCAGCCTGACACGGAGGCTTGTTTGCTTTATGTTTTGTGGTTGAGTATTTTATAGTCCAGGGATATCTGCTAATCCTGAAGCACAATAACTAAACCCGTATCTTTCATAAATACACAGGGCAGGGATGGGCACGCTCCCAAGCATGTCCAGAGGAAAGAACATTTCAGGCATTGTTTCCCTGCTCTTGGAGCTTGTCCTTATTTAATGCAGTTAGACAGCTAGCTGGGGTTTACAGGATCTCCATACAAGATTGGTTTATTACTGTTATTCTTTTTATTATGGGCTGAATTCGGAGGCAGAATGTTATTATCTCTCCTTTCCAAATATAAATTATTCAACTTCAAATCCTTTGCCTTTCCTGATGTGGGTCTGATCGGAGGAACCAGAACAAAACACCGACCAGCACCTCCTTAACCCTGGTGCTTTGCTGCCTGAGCAGTTGGTGACCTGAGTATCGTATCGCTCTGGTGTGAAGTTTCTGATTTATACCAGACCTTCCTACCAGAGATTAACACCAATTCCCTTGGGGAAAAGGGGCTGGGAGCTTTCTGCAAGGCTCTTCTGCAAGACCAGAGGGAAACTTCAGCATCTCCCAAGGAGCTGGAGGCTGGAGAACCGCAGCTGCAGCACACAGAAGGTGGTTGAGAACTGTCTGCTGCCAGAATGCACCCCCATAGTGTGCAGCCCCTTCTGCAAGGCACTGAGCCCTGCTAAAAAGTGAGACACCCACCTTCAAGTGGAAGTCTTTTTACTACCCAGTTCATACCCCACATGGACCTGCTGCCCTGGGTCATATCGAGCTCCACCGACTGCAGCCAGCTCAGGGTGATAGCTGCTTCCCAAACCAGAGCTGTTCTCATCCAAAGCCCTGCAGAAGGCTTGTGGCATATCATTATTGTTGTTATTATTGCTATTATCAACATTTTATGCAGAATATATCCTCCAGTGACAACTGGGTTGGGGGCTGCCAGGCTGAGACAGGCAAGAGAAGGGGACCGAGGTGGGACACGGGGAGGGTTTTCTGCCAGCACCTTTCAGATAAAATCCCACTGCCTTCATCTGAACTTCTCCCATGCTCTGCTGATGTTGGACCCTACTTTTAAAACCTCTTTTTGCACACATTTTCTTGTTTAAGCCCATGTTTGCAGGGCTGTGTGGCTCAGGACAGCGTTGCTTCCCCGGCCCTTGGATCAAGCAGCAGAATTAAGCCGAATAGACGCCTTCAGCCTGTCAGATTTCAGTCACAAAGCACTCAGCTGACAAGAGAAGTTCCCCTCTCTCTTTAGGCAGGTGCCAATCATGACATCCCCAGGGAAAAGCTGGGGGAGGACTCGTATGGATTGGCAGGGGAGTTAAGGGAGAGCGGAGCTTCACCCAATACTTCACCCCACATCAAAGCCAGATCCCTGTCCCTTAGAGACTGATGTCTGTCCCTCTCTGCTGCCCCTCAAAAGCTCAGGGCAGAGATGCTGATCTTGCTCTGGATTCTGTGTGGCTTTGCATCTGTAAGGACAGACTTCCACGGCATTTTTCCATGCACTGAATTTCCCACCCTAGTTTCCAGTGGAAGCAGGGACAGGCAGCCCAGGTGCTGCAGAGAAGCGCTTCAGCTGCCAGCATCCTGCCCCATGATGTACCAGTGACACAGGCAATCAAAGGAAACATTCCCCATCCCTACTTCAGCACTCCTGCTTCAAAAAAAGTGCCTTTACTATCACCTTTGCTGCTGACAGAGGGAATAACGGGAGTGACAGCTTCATGGTTAGACCTGATCAAGCTCTGCCCCAAAGAACCCAACCAAAAAACCACCCAGCTCCCAAGTCTCCAGTCGTCCAGCCTCAGACAGATGAACTGTGCCCTGAAGCTCTGAGCGGCTGACTGCCTCGGTCTGTGGGAATCCTCCTGACTCAAACCCTGTAACAGACCTTTGCTTTGCTTTGCTTTGCTTTGCTTTGCTTTGCTTTGCTTTGCTTTGCTTTGCTTTGCTCTGCTTTGCTCTGCTTTGCTTTGCTCTGCTCTGCTGGGGGAGTGAAAGATCGGGTACCACTTTTAGCCTAACCCAAAGCTTCTGCAGAGCCTTTCTCTGAATTCAGCCCTTGCATCCCCCATCCTTCTGCAGGATTTTTTGCTTGTTGTTTCTAGGAGAGAGGCACCTGGTCACTTCTAGTGATGGCAGCATGTAAACCACACTCAGACCTGCTAGCCAAATACTTACTATCTATCTATCTATCTATCTATCTATCTATCTATCTATCTATCTATCTATCTATCTATCTATCTATCTATCTAATCTATCTATCTATCCATCCATCCATCTATCCATCTATCTGCCTATCCATCCATCCATCTATCTATCCATCTATCTATCAATCACATATGTGATCCTTCTTATAGCATAGCAACCAAAGCATCACCGTGCTGAAGCCTGCAGGCAATGCCATCCAGTGTTTTAAAAATTCATATTAAAAATCAAGTTAGTTTGGGAAAGAAATAACAACAGCAAATTAAAAATAACCAGGCACCCTGCAAGTGGTCCCCTGACTTGCAAGATGCTGTTCAGCGGGGTGACAATGGGGCTGACCAACTTATTCCACCTAAGCTGATGCCAGAAGGGACACACAACATCTCTGCAGCCCCCTGAACTGGCAGGATGACTTCCCAAACTTTCTGACAACTCCTTCAGCTGTCAGAACCAGGTTTGGAAAGCAAAGGATGCATATGAAATACGCATCTCAGCCTGGGCCAAATTAAACCAAATAGGGTTTCCAGCAGTGGGGACCCTAAATCTGTGCAGGATGGGGTCAGGCTTGGGGAAAAACAACAGAGCCAATACTCTTGTGCCTTCTTCACCTAGAACTTCACAGCAAATTTCCCTGCTTTCTTGTCCTTGTGTGATTCTGGCACAACTACTCCTGATTTACACCCAAGCCCATCTTGCCCTGAGCTGGTGTGAGGGCATGTCCAGCAGCTCCAGCCATGAGTCCCCACTGCCTCCCCCGTACTTCTGAGCAAATTGCTTGTGATCTGACAGTGTTTGTTTGGATGGGGGGGTTATAAAACCCAAAATACCCCCTGGGAACAAGAGACGCCCGACGCTCAGTTCACTGTCTGGTCATCTGCACTTTCTGGAGGTACCGGGATGTACTGAAAGAGGGGAACAATCTGGGACTGGGACTGGGGATGTGTTCTGCAGCCTTCACCTGTCTTTTCTGGTTCCTGAAGTTTGTCCAACTGCAATCCAGTTCTTTCAAGAACCTGATTTTCACCAGTACCAACAGAGACATTGGAACTAGTAGGAGTTTCAATGCTGACTTCAGCGGCAGCAGGGCTATGGAGCTGGGGTAGGAGGGGGGTAGCAGGTGCTACAGGACCTACTAAACCCTGTCATGTTATGGCCCCAAAGTCATCCATGGTCACAGAGATGCAAATCCAAGTCAGAACAGGGGAAAAAACCTCAACCATCACTAAAACCTCAACAATTCTACAAGTGGTCCCCTCAGGTTCCTCTGTTTTATTTGGGGTTTAAAAGGTTTATATGGGGTTTAGGAGGTTTATTTCCCAAGAAGTGCCTACCAAACCTAGTGGACAGGACCCAAGGATGGTCAGGGAGGACCTGGCTGGAGCCTGGGTTAAGGTGAGCCCTTCCCTTCCAAATACATCTCCATCCCTTGCAGGAAGCAGACGCTGCTTTAGCTGGTGGTCGTGCCCCTTCCTACATCAGAAGGCTCTGAGAAATGAGCAGCAGTGGTGATGACTCCAGGGATGGAGTGAGCAAAGAAAGCACATGTCAAAGCAGCATGCCCATCAGTGGGTTAATATCTGGTGGCTGATTCTGTGTGACATTACCCATCACTTCTGCAGAAGGGATTTGGAGACCACTCAGGACCTGCAGATCTTGGCCCGTCACCGGCATCAACTCACTTTTGACAGACTTTAGCTACATCTATAAAGATATTCTCTCTTGGTGTGTTCAGGGACAGTTGAAAAGAGTGCCAGGAAGCAAAGGGTTAATACTACTTTCACGCTCCTGAGTGTAAACTGTCTGCAAGCCCTGCACTCTAAGGTCCTCTCCAAATTCATTCGCAAAGAGGAAGGCACTGTTTCAAGGCACTGTTTCCCTGAGAGTAAAGCTGATTTGCAGATTAAGAAGATTAAATTAAAATTAAATTGGTCATCTTGGGAAGGGGGAGGGTTGAGTTAAAAAGAAGAGAAGAGAAAGGAAAAGAAAAGGAGAAGGAAAAGTTGCCCTCTACCCATAGGTGTCTTTTGAATTCTCTCTCAAACGGTTTCCTCAGATCCCCTGTCAAACTGCACACGTTCCTGTCTGGAGGGGTTTAAAAGTGATTCAAACTCTTGGGGAAGCACAGACATTTTAATTTCATCTGGTGCAGCAACTCTTGAGCCCAAGTGCACCCGCTGCCTGCCAGTGAAAACCAGCCACTGGGCTGAGATTAAAAAAAAAAAACAAACCCAACAAACCAAAGCAAAACACCTCCAAAAATAAAAATAAAAAAAAACCCACCCAAAAAACCCCCCAGTGTTCTGCTTTCTAAATCCTTGATACAAGTAAATTACTCATCGGGGAAACAGCCGCTCGGGTGGTTGAAGAATGTGAAGGGGAAAAGGTTTGAGGGACTCACCAGAGCGTAGACCGAACTCAACACGGAGCAGCAGAGGATCAAACCCAGGCTGTGATATATCAGATATGATCCCATATCCAAGAGGCTTCTTCCAGCATCCAAGCTCGCTCAGGGAAGTAGGAGGACGAGAGGTCTTCCAACCCTCCGGTTGATGATGATTTCTCCTTCTCCTTCCCTCCCACCCCCCCCCCCACCCCCCCCACCCCCCCCCCCAACAACCTCTTTCCAGAATTTGTGTTTCTTTGATTGTTTGTTTGTTTGTTTCCACAGTTTTAGCCAGAAAGGCACATGACAAGGAAACCCGGTCCTTTACTTCGCTTTCTCATGGCTGGAGATCCCTGGGCAGCTCCCGAAATCCAGCCGAAGAGCCCATGTGAAGCGAAGCAACTTCACTCCCTTCAGAGCCGCAGCCCCTGGTGCTGTTTGTTTTCCGTGTGCATCTGTCTCGGGGCAGAAAAAATCACATCCATATGTCAAAACTGCTCTTCTGTTTCCTTTTTATGAGGCAGTGGGAAGTTCAAATAATTTCTTTGTCAAACGCAAACACAGAGAGAGGGAGGGGAGGGGAGGAGGGAGGGAAGGAGGGGAGGGAGAAGGCGAGAGAGGGGTGGAAGGGGTGGGAGATTGGAGAGGGTGTGGGGGAGGCTTTTAACCACCGCTTTATTTTTAGACCCAGTAATTTTATCTTTTAGCTTTCAGAGGGGGTTTGGGAGGGAAAGAAAAGAGGGAAAAGCAACTAAAATTTCCAAAAAAAAAAAAAAAAAAGCGGGGTTTGGGGTCGGTGGTTTGGTGGGGTGGGGGTGGGTTTTTTTTTTCCACACGCAAACAAATTGCAAAGTCGAAAGTTTTTGGGTTTTTTGGGGGTTTTTGGGGTTTTGGGTTTTTTTTTTTAAATAAAAAGAAAGAAAAAAAAAAGAGAAAAGCAGCGAAAAACTTGGAAATATTTTCACTTTAGCCATTTACCTTCTCGCAAAGAGCGGGACTCCGGGGGGATTTCTCCTTGTATATCCCGGCGCGTTTCAGCTCCACAATAGGTTTATTCTGCCAGCCTTCCAGGTTTGCAGTGTGTTTTAGTTACGAACTGGGGGGTGGGAGAGGCGGGGGGGGGGGGTGGGGGGGTGGGGGGGAAGGATTTCTGCTTCTCTCTGTCTCAAAGGAGCTGCTGCAGTTTCAAAAAGCCGATTGAGTAGGGCATGAAAGCGTGGGGCTGAAAGATCGCTTCCCCCCCCCCCCCATCCCAATTCCCCCCCTCCTCCCTCGCCCCCCCTTTTTAAGTAGTTTTATTTTATTTTTTTAATTTTTTTTTTCTTTTACTTTTCGCTTATTCCGCGAAATGTTCTGAAATCCTCGGGTTTGTTTTCTTATTTTTTATTATTTTTAAAATTATAACTATTCTCTTAATTATTATTATTATTAATTAATATTATTATTTAAATTATTATTATTTATTTTTTCCCCACTCGGGCACCCTTCCTGGGCACCAGAATCCTCTCTACCATGCCCAGCACAAGCCTCCTAAACACTGAGGAGGGGATTTTGGAGCCCTACCCCCCCCCAAGATGCTCTCCCAGCACCACCCGGGGAGGGATGGGGGGTGGTGGTGGGGGGGAGGATGCTCCCCGCCGGGACTGAGCGCCCCCCGCCTCCTCCTTCCCCCGCCCCGCTGCCGCTCGGAGCCCATCGCACCGCCGCTTCCCTCCTCTCCACCCCCCCCTCCCTCCATCCCAACCACCTCCCCTCCTTCCCTCTGCATCCCAGCCTGGATTTCACCAGCTTTTCGGGACTTTCAGGGTAGGGAATGTTACACCCAGCTCAGCCGGGCGGTTTCATTCATAAAACTGCTGGGAGGGGAGGGGGGGGAAATAATTAAATAAATAAAAATTAAAATATAATTATTATTTTACCCCCCCTCCCCCCAAAGCCAAGCTCTTGGGGTTTTATTAAAGACCCTCCACAGGCTCCTGCAGCCATCCCCTTATCATTTCTTAATGAGAAGCGAGGATGGGGTGGGGGGGGGGGGATGAGGGGGGGGGGCTGGTTACAGTCGTGACAGGGATGCGACACGCGAGCAGACACCCCCGGCAGACACCCGGCTCAAGGCTCAGGGCTGACTCATGCTGCTGGTGGGGGAACTTCGGCATGAATTCAAATCCTGGTGGTTTGGGGTTTGTTTTGGGGTGTTTTTTTTTAAAAATCATTATTACTTTCATCCTTTGAACGAGCTGAAGGAGCTGAACAGCAGCAAGGAGGAAAGGAGAGGGTGGGGGGGGAGCTAAAAAATCACCCCAACCCCCCCCCCCCCAAAAAAAAGCCAACCTCCTCTCTAGATCTATCAGAGCAGACGGTAAAAACATCAAGTTTTCGCAGAGTGGAGCTGTGTGCTTTTCTGGTTTATTTTTTTGGAGTGAAGAAGGGAAAAAAAAATAAAATTAAAAAAAAAAAAGGAGAGAGAGAGAGAGAGAAAAAAAAAAAATCCCAAACTTCTACAGTCGGGTTGTTGCTTGGCTTTTTTTTTTTTTTTTCCTTTTTTTTTCCCCTTTTTTTTTTCACAGCCCCATGGCTGTGAATAGGTGCCTTCAGCTAATTTTATGAAAAGGGGCTCTTTCCAAGGCTAAGGTAGAGTAGGGCTTCCTGTAAGGGAGAGAGAGAGAGAGAGAGAGGGGAAAAAAAAGTTCTGCTCTTGATGCAATCTTTTCCTCCTCCTTCTTCTCCTCCTCCTCCTTCTCCTCCTTCTCCTCCTCCTCCTCCTCCTCCTTGCAAACCCTCTGCCTCTCTCCCTGCCAGCCTCAGCGGATCCCCGCTGCTGCGGGGGGGGGTGTGGTGGGGGGGGTGAGGCAGGTATAAAAGCACCCCACACCCCCTTTCCCCCCCTGGCCTGGACCCCATTGGTTAGTCGTATCCAGCCTGTGACCGGCTAGCTGGGAAGCACGGGATCAATCCTGCATCCCTCCCACCCCATCCCACTTCCCTGTCCCACCCCTGTTCCACCCCCTTCCCCTCAGGCTTGCAGGCGACACATGCCTCCGGTTAGGCAGTGAGGGGGGGGGAAGTGTGTGGGATGGGGAGGGGGATGCTGAGGGTGGTGGGTTTAAAAGCAAAGAAACTATACCCACTCCATCCCTCCTCCCCCTCCCCACCCCATCCTTCCTCCCACTCCCCACCCCATCCCTCCTCCCCCTCCCCACCCCATCCCTCCTCCCCCCCCCCACCTCCCCAGTCCAAGTCTATTTTTCAAGCTCTTGCAGCAGGAATTAAAATATCTATTTATTGGGGAGAAAGGCTCAAGAAAAGGGGGTGTGGAGGGTGGTTTGAGGGGTTCCTTAAGGAATATCTGACCAGGTATTTCCACCTCTGCTGGGGTTTCGTTCATGGGGGCTGTATCTGCCCAGGGGGAGCAGGGAAGGGAGGGGGGAGCCTGGGAGTGGGGGAGTCCCTGTCCCCAGGGGAGCTGAGCATCTGTGTGTGTTTAAGTATGGGGCAGACTGAGCAAATATGTACTCAGGGCTCTATAGTCTTTCTGAGAAGGAGGGAGAGAAAAAAAAAAGTCCACTGCAAAGTTTCAGGGGCCCCATCGCAGCTCCCTCACTGAGGTTTTTTTCCTAGGAGAGAGGGGAGAAGAAGGGGAAAGCCTCATATATCAAAATGCCCCCACCTCCTGCCACTACCAGGAGGAGGAGGTGTGAATAAACCAAGGTCCCATATGGTTTATTTGACCATCACACCCAGGCTTTGGTCCCCTCTCTGTATCACATCCCCCATGATCAGGGTGAGGGACCAGGCTGGGGATGCCTCTGAGCTGGCAGTTCTTCCCTGGATCATTTAATGATTGAAGGCAGATACTGCTGAAGCTGCACAAGAGGGAAATTGTTCCCTCCCTCCAGCCCCAGTTTAAAGTTTTCCCAAGAAGCTCAGTGGGGAAACCTATGAAGGATACCTTCCTGGGTCACCTTCACCCACCAGCAAAATGACCTCACACCCTCAGGACTCCCTAGATCCTAAGTCAGCCCTCTGCCAGCTTATAGTGATTGATTTCTCCCTTCTGAGAGGATGACAAGAGCTGTTCTTTAGAGGGATGAGCATCAAAAAGTGGGTTTTCCAAGTGGCAACACTCCTCCCAAGCTACTCAATGCAAAGCACAAGTGAGGACAGCCAAGGTGTTGCCCCTCTCTCAGACCCAGCCATAAGAATACATCTAAAGTTCACTCACAGTGATTTTTTGGATGGCTGCAGGTAAGCTCAGGTCCATGGGAGAGGTCAGCCTGGCTCATCTCATCAGTTCCTCTCTCCTCTGGGCAGAGCAGGAATGCAGGGTAGAGCTGCAGAGTAGGACTCTGTGGGTGGTTTATACAGATGTCCTCAAAAGTCACAGTGAATCATGACTCCCAGTACCAGAAGTGGATGTGTTAGCATCTCACATGACCCCCAAAAACCCCTTCCAGCTCTTACCCTACATAAAAAGGCTCCCAGTACCAGAGGTGGATGTGTTAGCATCTTCACCACTCACATGACCCCCATAAAACCCCTTCCAGCTCTTACCCTACATAAAAAGTCTCCCAGTCCCAACTGCTGGGATGCAGAGAATCAGACCCTGTAATTTTAGGTCCTTCCATCCTTGGGAATTGTGATCTATGCAAGGTCACAGAAGGAACAGCTCCAGTTTGGCTTTGAGCAGGTGCTCCAGGGAAGTGCTTTTGTCATCTCCCACCACCCCCAAACACCGTGCATGCCCTCTGCCCTGACTGCAAGAGGATCCTTTCTCTCTCTCCAGACTTTTGAGGGTGAGATGAATTACCCTGCCATGTCCAGATGGGATGATGCATGTGAGCGTGTGAGGTCCCTGCTTACAAGTCTTTCCCTTACAGGACTCAGTTCTCCTTCACAGATCTATCCCAGGCTTGGAGTCCTATCAAGGCAAAGGTAACTTGGACATCTTCAGCTTTGTTTTGTTTTTCTTTCAGATTGTATCCATGAATGTGGATATAATGAACCAGGAAGGAATGCAGCACTAAAAGGAGCCTTTGTAATGTTGCTATTTTAAGGAGACCCTTGGGGATGGCATGGGTTGAAAGGCTTTTCTCCAGCCTTTTACAACGAACCTCTCCAAATGTTTAGGTCCTTATACTGATGGAAAACAGCATTAAAAGAAAAAAAATAATTAAATTTTTAAAAAGCATAGTCAATTTAAACTGGCTAAGGTTTTGCCCAGAAATGGATGCTATTGTGAATGGGCTCTGTATTGTAGGTAACTTTTACACTGCTGAGTGTCATAGAATCATAGAATCATAGAATGATATGGGTTGGAAGGGACCCAAAGGATCACAGAGTTCCAAATGCCTTGCCACAGGCAGGGCCACCAACCTCCAGGCCTGGAGCTACACAGGGTTGCCATCCAACCTGGCCTTGAACACTTCCAGGAACAGGGCATCCACCACCTCTCTGGGCAGCCTGTTCCAGCCCCTCACCACTCTCTCTGCAAAGAATATCTAATATCTAATTCAAAGCTCCCCTCCTTTAGCTTTAATCCATCCCTCTTGTCCTGCCATCATCTACCTTTTTAAAAAGTTGATTCCCCTCCTGTTCCTGGGGTCCCTTCAGGGACGGGGAGGCTGCACTGAGGTCCCCCCACAGCCTTCTCTTCTCCAGGCTGACCAGCTCCCTCAGCCTCTCTCCCTAGGGGAGCTGCTCCAGCCCTCTGAGCATCTCCGGGGCTCCTCTGACCCCTCTCCAACAGCCCCACATCTCCCTTGTGTTGGGCCCCAGCTCTGGACACAGGACTCCAGCTGGGGAGGGCAGAGCAGAGAGGGACAATCCCCTCCCTGTCCCTGCTGGCCACACTCCCTTCTGGAGTAATACACCTCTACTGTCCCCAGCTTGTTTCCATCCCAGCTGGGCGAACGCTTCCCTTCTGCAGGACCTGAAATCCCAACCTGGATTAAAAAATATATACCAGCTCCTCTCCTTTCTCTCCTGGGTCACTCAGGTTCAGTGGAACACGCTGACTTACGTCAGCAGAAGCCATTGATTGGGGAGGGAAAGGTCTGACACAGATGGCACTGGCAGCTACACCAACGTTGTGCAAGAAGTCGGTCCAATGAGCGAGTACTGTGGACAATGAGATGTCCTTCCCTGCCCTGTTTCCACTTGGCTGTTTCTCATGTTTTCTATGCAAAGTCAAGACCAACATATACAAGAAGGACCTTTGGCCAAGTCAGGGTTGTACATGGAACCAAATGGCCATCGTGGATTCCTGGACATATTGACTGTGTGTTTTATAGGTGTTGCAAAGCATAGAGTTTTGATGTCACTGCTTTCTTTTAATGAGCACAGAGGAGTGAAAAGAAGACCTGATACCTCAGGCCCATTGCTGTTTGCACAAGGCTGAAGTCATAACTGTTGGCTGAGGTGACTGTGAAAGTGATGGGTGATGGCTTTGTTCTTGGCTCTTAAGAGAAACAGCTGCTCTGGGTCTTGTGGACAAAATCCAAGGTGAAAAGCTCTATCAAACCAAAATGAAAATGCAGATGAGAGTCCTGAGGGTAAGTCATGAGCTCCTCTATGGTTTAGTTCTTGGTGCCTCAGTTTGGCTGTGGTACAGCATAGCAAACAGCTTGTGCTGGCATTGCTAGTGAAGGTGAGGATCTCCACATCTTTGAAAAAGAGGTTTGTTCTTTTATTTAGCATTTTTTTTCCCTGCAGATGTGATATTTGGCCTTGCACCAGATTGGGCATGCATCTGCCCATCATCATCATCATCATCGATGTGAACGATGCAGCCTGGTGAAGTGAGACAAAGTTTGAGTTTCTTTTGTCAAGCAGACAGGAATCCATCTGAATATCAGGATGGGTAGGCTGTTAGAGTTTCCTCTGGACATCTTCTCCAGAAAGCCAACCCATCTTTGTGTCAAGGCTTCCAGGGATGGCAGATGACATCCTCACTGTCCTTTCCTTGAGATGCAGCATCAACCATCAATCACTCAAAATGTAGGAAAAAAACAGCCCCCTATTTTTCTGAGCTGATGTGTGCTTGCTGGTCCTTGCTCTGGCATTCTCCATCAGTGTTTAGCAGTCAAGGAACAGGACTGCCCTAAAAATGAGTGACAGGACAAGGAAAATAGGCTTGTTTTTCTCATAAAACCGAGTGAACAACCAATGAATCCTCATGAAGACCTGGAGGTCAGAGTCTAAACACTTCCCAGAACAGTATTTTGGTTTTCAGCAGTTTTCTGGTTTGTTTCTATTCCTTCTAAACCCTGATTTCCTGCCTCCAAGTGAGAGGAGATTAATTGATTAATCTTGGTCAAAAAGAGGTTTATATCTCTGCATATGAGAAATTTTAAAAATCATTTGCAAAAGTAGCTTACTTTTCTCTACAAAGACTTTTTAAGCTCTCTAGGTAGAAGTACACAGTCAGGGGTGGAGTAAAGAGACCATACACCTCTACTACAACACTTTATAGTAATGGTTGACAAGGTGGCATAGCCACCATGTGTGTCTTCTTTTTAAGCCCATGTCCATTCCTGAGGTAGTATCCAGAGACTACAAACTTGCCTGAAGGTTTCTGTGCTGTATTCAAGAGGACAATGAGATGGGACAAAAGTCTGATGAACTTGCAATTCATGGGATGAGGCATCTATGCTGACCACCACCTGTCAACAGGGTACCTCTCTACCTGTGCATAAGGAAGCTGGGCAAGCTTGGGAGGTGGGGAATATAGCCACCAGCATCTTGGAGTGGTGAAAGAGGAGGTTTCTGAGGTTTCTGAGAGTCCTGGTCTGAGTAGTTGGGAGTTAGCCATCCCATGGGGTTGGGTGTGCTGTCTGACACCATGCAGAGAGTGTAGCAGAAGGAAGATCACAAGATTAAAACTGGTTTGGGAGAAGAGGGAGATGAGGCATGTGGGGTTGAGGGCTTGGTTTAAGGCAGACAAGGGAGCATTGGAAGTGAAGAAATAATCCCCCCTGACAACAGTCAAGTTCAGAGGCATTTTCTACCTTAAGCAGGCTGGGTGAATAACAGCTGGGGTAGCAAAGAAACCAGCAGCAGAGACAGTGGCCAGTGACTCCAAGCAATGACCTTCAGCTGAAACAAAGCTGTACTCTTCAGTTTTTCACTATGAAATAAGTTTGATTTGGTCTGTTCTCAGCTTTTGTGAGCAGATCTGTAAAGCAGGGCTGAAGGTATGCAGGTAGGTCATGGACCACCTTCCTAAACAATGGGCTTAGTTGCATTCTTGGAATGACAAAGGGATGTGGATGACTGTCTCCCAGCCTCTCCTCTAGGCAGACCTGAGAATGCCAGCTTTTGTTGGACTTCTGATGAGCATGTAGGACAGGTAGGCTCTGCAAAGCATCCTGGGCTCCTCTCCTGCTCACCTTCTGTTGCTCTCCTTGCTGTTAGGCTGGACCTGAGCTGGTGTGATGAGCCTGGGTGGGCATAGTCAGGATGGAGATCAGGGTCTGGGCTCTGGAGCTCCAACTTGCACCCACCTTCTGTCAACCCCTCAGTCTTTGCACTGGACAGAAGTCATCAGCACTCAGCACTGTCTGATCTTCTCCTCTACACCTCTGCTTTGGGGAGAATCTGGTGGGCAGGGCAGGTGACCATAAGAAGGAACAGGGAGATCACTGCATCTCATATTTTCACCTGGTGAGGTTTCCTCCATGCCAGTGACTGATTTGCCTTTCAGGTCATTCACCACTGATGCCCCTTCTATCTTCTCTTTGTCTCCCTTCCTAGGGAGGGTCTTTTGTGATTTGCTACCTCCATCTTTCAAAATAGCAACGTGAGTTGAGAAGTAGCACACTACACTTCACTTGTGGCTACCTTCCCTGCTCCAGTTGGGAGGTGAGCAAGAGGAACCCCCCCCCCCCCTGAAACTGCCAGGGGCTGAAACAATTTGGCAAAGCTCTGCAGAAGAAAACAGCCAGTATGGGAGTATTACTCCAACAGAAGAAGCTCTGATTAGCAGATTATCACTTGAGTGATGTTGATCCCAGCCACGCTGCCTTCCAAATGAGCCCTTTCACAGCTGCCAGCTGCACCACAGAGTCCTAAGTGGGACAGATCCTTTGCTGGCATGGCTTGAGGCAGCTTTGATGGACATCAAGTTACAACAGCTGGAGATATCTGGCTATAAGCGAGCATCTGACTCGCTTCTCAAACTTCTCTGAGAGCTCTTGGATGAGAGAGAGCCTCCTGAAAAGAGAGCTGCATGCCTGTTGCAGGACAGCACAGCTTCTCCCACTCCAGCAGCATCGAAACCACAGCTGCAGGGACCCTCAAAACTTTTGATTGTGTCCAATTGCTGCTGGACAAGGAGCTCTTTGTAAGTAAATACTTCATTTATGGCTTTTTATTGCAGATAGGAGACCGAGCTAGCAAGCTCTGCAGCAGTGGCTGTAACGTGCTGGGCGCCGGCACGCAAAGATCCTCTGGCAAGAGGGATGAAAGAAGCTGGGGTTGCCTTATCACTAACTGTAGGAGAGCTCCTTGCTGAGTCAGATAGGGGAATGATGAGGGATATATATTTTTCTTTACAGTTGCTGAGCTTGTAACCTGTTCCCTGGAACCATAAACCAGGTATATAGCGCCTTGCCCTCATAAAGCTCTATTTATTGCTGATGAGCCTGTTTGGCTGAGTGTGTGTGGGGCATGTGAGGGACTCTCATGAGCAGCCTCCCGGTGAGTTTTCCCTGGAGTTCACAGTCCATTTCAGCTCTGATAAGTGTTCAAAGGTGATGGCCTGAAACCTGCAGAGCTGGCAGTGAAGGGAGGGGAGGGAGGGGGGGGTGTGCTGGTGGGGGGGAACAAGCTCTCTTTGTGAAGCTGTTGGAGCTTGCTGCTGCACACTGGGGACAACGCAGAGCTGCAGCTTGCTGTTGTGCTGGTGGATAGAAGAAGTGGGTAGAAGCTGGGCAAGGATGGAGGAAAAAGTTACTTAAAAAATGTGTATCAATGAGATTTGCTGGCGTGGGTTTGTGTGGGCCAGATGGGTGGTACTGTGAGAGTACACCAAAAACATGGGAGGGGGAATAGAATCTTTAGTAATCTCAGAGTTTGAGCTTGCTGACCACGTTAAGGATCTGGTATCACAGAATCACAGAGTCACAAGGTTGGAAGAGACCTTTGAAGATCATCGAGTCCAACCATTCCCATCCTCTGCTAAGCCATATCCCTAAGTACCTCATCTACCCTTTTTTTGAATACACCCAGGGATGGTGACTCAATCCCTTCTCTGGGCAGCCTGTTCCAGCCCTGACAACTCTTTCAGTAAAACATTTTTTTCTAATATCCAATCTAAACCTGCCTTGGGACAGCTTCATGCCATTTCCCCTTGTTCTGTCTCCTGTCCCCTGGCTGAAGAGACCATCGCCCACCTCTCTGCACCCTCCCTTCAGGTAGTTGTAGGTGGTGAGAAGGTCTCCCCTCAGCCTCCTCCTCTACAGACTAAACACCCCCAGCTCCCTCAGCTGCTCCTCATATGATTTACCCTCCAGCCCCTTCCCCAGCCTGGTTGCCCTTCTCTGCACTCACTCCAGGACCTCAATGTCCTTTTTATGGTGAGGAACCCAGAACTGGACCCAGCACTCAAGGTGCAGCCTCACCAATGCTGAGTCCAGGGGCACAATTACTTCCCCAGCCCTACTGGCCACACTGTTTTTGATACAAGCCAAGATGCCATTGGCCTTCTTGGCTGTCTGGGCACACTGCTGGCTCATATTCATCCTGCAGTCACCCAACACCCCCAGGTCCTTCCCTGCCTGACAGCTCTCCAGCCAGTCTCCCCCAGCCTGTAGCGCTGCAGGGGGTTGTTCTGTCCCATGTGCAGCACTCTGCACTTGGCCTTGTTAAACTTCATCCCATTGGTCACAGCCCATGGGTCCAGTCTGTTCAGATCCCTCTGAAGAGCCTCCCCACCCTCAGGCAGATCCACACTTCCTCCTAGTTTAGTGTCATCTGCAAACTTACTGAGGGAACATCCAATCCCTTCATCCAAGACATTGTATGTAACGATTGGTTCACAAGGTCATTTCATTCAGTTTATAATACTAATTCTGCAATACTAATTTGGGGGTAAATTTCATATCTGATACAGTTATTGTCTTTACTGTGAGTTCTTTTATATAAGCTGTGTGCCCTGTGCCTGGCATCATCCCACATCACGCTTTGGCTGCAGACAAACAGATCTATCTGAGCCAGTTGAGCAGCAGAAGCACAGTAAGGTGAATAGAGCACCACTGAACTGCTGTGTTAGTCCTTCATTCACTTCAAAGCTAGTTGGGAGGCCCTGGCAATGTGTGTTTCAATGCAGGCTGCATTCAGAGATGTTTTCACGTGTTAGGGCATCAACTTGATTTATTATGTTTGAAATAAATATACTTTGATTTATTAACATGTCTTGCTTTATGCAAGGACTGAACCAAAAGTCAGGATTGTGTTGTTAAAAAACCCTTTTCCAACCCTCCTAACCTGATGTTTCTCAAATCTTCTAATTAAATTGCTTTCTTAGTCCATCCCCTGAGAAGTCTGGTATACTCTTATTCAAACTTTTTCATCCCAAGGTTGACTTGGCCATCTTAAAAGTGATGAAGCCTGACTATTTTTAGATAATTCCAGGCATATCCAAACTCTTAAGTGTCAGAGATTCCCCAGAGACCTACAGAAAGCCAGTAATGAGCAAGTGAAGTGCTGGAGAGGAAAGTGAAGGGGGGAAAATATAAAAGGGAGAACTGAATGGGACAAGGGGCAATGGGTGCAAGGTGGAGTGTAGGAAGTTCCATGTGAATGTGAAGAGAAACTTTTTCACTGTGAGAGTGGTGGAGCCCTGGGACAGGCTGCACAGAGAGGCTGTGGAGTCTCCTTCTCTGAAGATATTCAAACCCATCTGGATTGAGTGGATTCTTTCATTTGGTTTCCCCAAACAGTCTAGGAAGATCATCATCAGCCTTTGTCCTGAACAGGTCTGCAGCCCTGACAAGGAAATTTCTGACCACAGAAGTCAATGAGTTCAAGCCCTGGCGATTTTTAGGTTATTTTGCTGAATTCTGGCTTCCTCACTGTAAACTTTGCAGTACACTCAAGCTAGAGGGTAGTGAAGAAGAAGAGGAGGGAGATAGGTAGGAGAGAGATCTGTGAAAATCATGAAGAGGGACACTGGGAAATGGTGATTTGGTAGGAACACGGGACTCAACATTTTGGGGTAGACATTAAGGAAGCAAAAGATGTCTCTTCACAAGCAGGTGGTGGTGGTGTGAAACCTCTTGCACAGGATCTTGTTAGCATGGATGCAAAAGGTGATTAGATGAGTTAATGGAAGGAAAAAAAACCCATTCATAGAATCAGGGCCCTGGGCAGCCTTGTGTAGCTCCAGGCCTGGAGGCTGGTGGCCCTGCCTGTGGCAGGGGGGTTGGAGCTTTGTGATCCTTGGGGTCCCTTCCAACCCAGACCATTCTATGATTCTATGATTCTATGAATCATTAAGATTGGAAAAGACCTCCAAGATCATCTAGTGCAACCACCTATATTACTTACTAAACCATGTACCCGTGCATCTCATCTAACCTTTCCTTGGACACCCCAAGGGACAGTGACTCCACCACCTCCCTGGGCAGCCCCTTCCAATGCCCAACAGCTCTTTGGGAGAAGAAATTTCTCCTCATTTCCAACCTGAACCTCTCCTGGAGAAACTTGCTGCCGTTCCCTCTCCTGTCACTGGGTATCTGTGAGAAGAGGCTGAGACCCAGCTCACCACAACTTCCTTAAAACTAAGAGTTTTAATCTCTAATATGATGTCTGTGCCCTGTGTCTCTGAGTTAGAGGATACTGAGGGCTGGGAAGGTACGTGGGAAACCATCAGGAGATGTTCACGTTGTTATTGTGGTAGTTAGTAGTAGTACTACCAGTAGTTATCAGTACAGAACGTTCAGTTATCCAACATGAGTGCTGTTGAGGGTGAGATACTTTGGTGAGTGGAGTGTTCATCTGAACCAGATCAGTCATTCTGGGGTTAAAAGAAGAGAAAAGAACAGAAGGTGATTTGCCAGTCACACAGATGGCAAACTCAGCCCCTGTCCAAGTCCATCCATCTCTGATGTACTGGTTTTTATCGAATCATAGAATCATAGAATCATAGAATGGTCTGGGTTGGAAGGGACCCCAAGGGTCCCAGAGCTCCAACCCCCTGCCACAGGCAGGGACACCAACCTCCAGGCCTGGAGCTACACAAGGCTGCCCAGGGCCCCATCCAACCTGGCCTTGAACACCTCCAGTCACGGGGAATCCACTTTTTGGATCCAATTTTTGGAGAACTCTGACCAAGGGACATGTTCCCAGTTCCCCATGCCTCCTGTCCATCTGCACTACTGCCCCTCCAGCAACCCATGGGCTGTATGCAGTCAGCCCCTCTGGGTTTACCCCAGCCCATGCATGATACCCCTCTGGTGGGATAGCTTGGCAATATTAAAAGCTGTAGTCTCAGGAATCATTCCTTTCTTCTCTCTCCCTGTGTTTTGGCAGGACCAGTCTGAATCTGGCATGTACTCTCTGGGACAGGTCATCTCAGCATTATATCTGCTCACACCAAGCCTGGAGATGGGATTTCCAGGTGTCCTGGGAACCAGAAAGCCTATTTATGTTGCTTACCTCTGCCATCAAAGACTGAAGCATTACCCCTGATTACTAACACCCCTCTTGAGTTGGGAGAAAAGCCTCTAATTGAAAATAAGGATTTATCTCCTGATTTGGAGGCTTGAGTGTCTGAAAGTCTGCTGCTTCTCACGGTTGGCTTGCTGTTTAGAAAATGTTTAGCTGCATTTCGAGGTCCAACTCATGCAGCTTTTGTTTCCAGCTCTTGAACTTCCTTTTGCCTTTCTTTCATGACCACAGAAAAGGCTTGTCTGGTCTTTCAGTCCTTACAAAGTCTCCTTTATCAAGGTGGATTGCTTAACAAAAATAAAAAAAAAAAGGAATCTCTGATCAAAACTTCCAGCCTGCATCAGGCAAAATTGAAAAAAACCCAAAACAACCCCCCAAACCCCATATATTTTCAGTGTCAATCACTGCAAACTCGGTGAAGCATCCAATTATTTCAAGCAGCACATAATTATGGGCTATTTTCTTACTATCCTGTAACATAAACTCCAAAAGAAAGCATCCTGGGGTAGAGCAGTAAAATAAAAATACCAGTGCTTGCACACAAGAAGAAACACAGTAAAATTCAAGCTGGTCTTGCAGAAGTGGAGCTAATATCCTTCTCTCATTGTGACTTTTGGTTTTTTTAGCACTTCATACAACTGTTTAATTTTAAATGCAAATAAGAAACTAAATTCTGGAAGAAATGCCACCAGCTATTCTGGAGAGATTTTTAAACATAATTTATGCAGTAAAATCTGTGTGAGTTTTAATGAGCAGCTCTTCTTTTCTTTGTGTGAGTGTGTGTGGGGGTTATTTGGGTTTGTTTTTTTTTTTCCCTGCTCTTGTTATTGTCCTGGGGATCCATGAAGAATGAAATAAGGTCCCATTTCTCCTTTGACTGCAGGACTGACTTTGCCTTTTAGGAAGGACTCACCGTAGGGCTTGGTGGGAGTCAAAGCTGGGGAGTGGGATGTGATCAGAAATCACTGCATCCTTTGGATTCCCCATCACCACAGTTCACCAGGAGCTGCTGGAGGTTGCTCTGAGTGTTGTCTTGACTAGGCAAACACATGTCCAAGCTCCCTACACCACCATTGCCTGCAGTAAATGACTCTCAAATCTGTTTCAGGAAGGATACTCCAGTTGGGCAACCTGTACAGCTCCTTGGGATCACATGTCCCAGATCATGAGCTCTTCTTGTGGTGGTGTCTCCAGGGAGAGGAAAAGGAAGGGGCTCTTTTGGCTGGTGGCCTTCCTTGAACACAATTTCTCCTTTGTGGGCTCTTGGTCTTGAGTTTTTCATTAGCCTTTTGCTCACTGAAACAGCAAACAGCATCTGACTCTGGTACAGCAGAAACCAACTGCTTCCATGGTGCTGCTCCTCAGTGTCCTGTATCCCTTTCCTTTCATCCTTAGAAAACCCCCCTCACTTGTACCTGGCTTGTACCTCATTCCCACCTGATTTCAACACCTGAAGAAGTCACCACACTCTCAGTCCCAACTCTGCCCTTATTCACACATCCAACTACCAATGGCAAACCAATTTGATGTTGGCCAGGTTGGCTGGGGCCCTGGGCAACCTTGTGTAGCTCCAGGCCTGGAGGTTGGTGTCCCTGCCTGTGGCAGGGGGTTGGAGCTCTATGATCCTTGGGGTCCCTCCCAACCCAGACCATTCTGTGATTCTATATGCCATGAGAAGTCTTGCAAGAGCTACAAGAGCTTTGACTCAAAAATCAGTAGCAGGGCTGGTCCAAGCTTCAAAAGAAGGCAGATTTTTAGATGGGCATGCTCTCTGGATGTGTTTAAAAAAGGGTACATGAGATACTTAAGGATATGGTTTAGTTTAGGATGGGAATGGTTGGACTTGGTGATCTTAAAGGTCTTTTCCAACCTTGTGATTCTGTGATTCTTCTCATAGGTGCAATTGGAAAAACATGCAAATATATTAACAGACAAACCTGGAGGGAAGAGTTTGGAAAACAAGGCTGAGAGGAGAGCTTGTGGGCTGAAAACCTTTGGGTTTTTTCCATTCATATCTTCTAGTCTCATAAAAGGAATCTCCTTTTCCACCACGAGTCTCACATTCATCAGAAATCAGCTGTCTTTTTCAGAGCATATGATGACAGCTTCCCTGAAGGACTAAACATGAGAGGATCTGTTCAGGGACAGAGATTTCCTGCCCTTCCTTGGATGTGGCCGTGTCATTGAGCCTTCTGCACAAACATTTTGTGGTTAGGTCATCATTCTGGGCATTTTTATGGGTTTGGGGTTTTTTTCCATCAGAAAATAATTCTGCTTTTATCTTCTTAGCTAATGAAGCAAAATGATTGCTTTCTCCTACAGGATCAGTGTAAGGAAAGGTGGTCCTCTTGCATTTTTTAAAAGACTACCTCAAACTTTGCCATTCCACCTGTTTTCCTCCTAAATAAAAATCAAGAAGCTTGGAACGTGCCAGTGGCAAAAGAAGAAGATGATTACCAATTCTCTCAGTTTTGGCACAGGAAACTGGTTTGCTGTTGTGCTGAAGGTGCATTTTGCAGGAAGGAATTAGAACAGCTCATCTCCTCCCATCCCACCCCCAGTTTTAAGCTGAGAGCATTCAGAAAACCAACGCTTGGCACCCCTGCTTCTCCCAAGTGTCAGAAGATGACAATGAGCCAAAGACTCTTCTTAAAAATATTGGTGTGGAGGAAAATGGCCTCCATGAGGTCAGCATTGGGCAAGAAGAAAAGAATTAATCCAAACCTGCGGAGTGAAGAAGTTGGGATGGACCTTCCTGTGTCCCAGTTTGTGCCCGTTGCCCCTTGTCCTGTCGCTGTGCACCACTGAGAAGAGCCTGACCCCATCCCCTTGACACCCCCCTTTAGGTATTGATCAGTGTTGATGAGATCCCCTCTCAGTCTTCTCCAGGCTGAACAGCCCCCACCTCTCAGCCTTTCCTTTGTGTGCAGTACAGGGCTCCCCAGGGCTGCAAGGACAGGGAGCTCCTGGAGAGGGGACAGCAAGGGGCTGTGGGGATGCTGAGGGCACCAGGACATCTCTGGGGCAGAGAGGCTGAGGGACTCGGGGCTGCTCAGCCCGCAGAAGAGAAGCCTGAGGGGGATCTGCTCAGTGCTGAGCAATCCCTGAGGGGTGGGCTCAGGAGGAGGGGTCAGGCTGTGTTCAGGGGGGCCCAGGGACAGGCCAAGGGGCCGTGGGCACAGACTGGAGCAGAGGAAGTTCCCCCTGAGCCTGAGGAGGAACTTGTGTGCTGGGAGGGTGGCAGAGCCCTGGGCCAGGCTGCCCAGAGAGGTTGGGGAGTCTCCCTCCATCTCTGGAGCCATCCCAACCCCTGATCCTGGGCGCTGTCCTGTACAGCTCGAGGGGACCCTGCTCTGGGGGGGTTGGATGGGGTGATCTCCAGAGGGCCCTGCCAACCTCTATAATTCTGGGATTCTGTGAAGCACCCCTCATTAGCTCAGTGAGGTACTAATTCCTGTCCCAAGGGTCTTGTCCATCTGAGTGGAATGCCTGTTTTTGGGTAAAAATGGCAGAATAACACCCAGTCCAACTGGAAAGTGCCTGGAGGAAAACCAGCAGAAAGCAGAAGGCATTTCAAACATGATCTGGGAGGATAAAGTGAAAGGTTTGGGGGTTTCAGTTTTCATTTTGAGATTGGGAAACAGTAGCAGCTTCCTGTTCAGTTCCATGGAATAACAGCTGACTTCTCCAGGACTGCGTGACGGACACGGAGAAGGACGTTCACAGCAGGAAAGAGATACCTACACTCTGACACTTGAACTTCCTGTACCTCAGCTCCAAATCATTAAGCTGGGGAAAATGTTAGCTGATTTCATCTTGAATGATAGGAAGAAATAATTTAAAGTCACAAGTGTCTAAGGCTGAGTGAGCTGGGGCTGTTCAGCCTGGAGAGAAGACTAAGGGGGGACCTTATTAATTTTTATAAATATCTTAAGTATGGGATGCAGGGGGGGAATGGGCTGCCCCTTTTCAGTGCTCTGTGGGGACAGGACAAGGGGCAATGGCTGCAAGTTGGAGCACAGGGAGTTCCACACCAACATGGGGAAGAACTTTTCCCCAGTGAGGGTGAGGGAGCCCTGGGACAGGCTGCCCAGGGGGTGTGGAATCTCCTTCTCTGGAGAGATTCAAGACCCATCTGGATGCCTGTCTG